>NC_053115.1:1314557-1382057 GCF_010015445.1 Perca fluviatilis | reverse complement strand
TAAATACATGCTTCTCCTGTAAGACAAAATGTATGTGCAGTTGTACACTCTGACAAAAAATGATAGCAACATTTAATCACTAAATCTGCCATGTTTTACAGATCTGACTGATCAGATGCTGTCCTGGACACCTGTTTGATGAGGTTTACCTGGACCCACAAGACTCTCCTCACAGTATAAAGGTATTGTGGGACAGGTGCCATACTTCTGCCAAGTGATGATGGTCTGAAGACAACACAGCAGCATCAGGACAGATTCAGTATCCACAGGATGACTTCTGTGACCTGAGAGCCTACATTACCAGCTGACACATCCTCAGTAGAAAATAAACCCTTTAGTCTGGGTGAGGACATGATCTGGACTGTTATCTGCTACTCTGTGCATTATGTATACACACTTTATATTTACATTTCATTGACATTGACTATGAATAAAGTGCTTTATTTCTATGCAGGGTTTGGTCATTTTTAAGTTCAGTAGTAAGGCTCCTTAAGTGTTATATAACATGTTTTTTTCACAAAGACGTTTAAACAGGTGATGTCTGATTTAATGCATGTAGAAGGGTCAAACACTAAGTCCTTTCAACATCCTGACTATAAAAATGTAATCCTTTAAGACAGGTAATAGTGACAGTAAGCAACACAAAACATTTAACAGTTATATACTTTATTGTTTTGACAGATGACAATATTAAAGGGTATAAATCTAATCTGCAGCTTTAAAAACATTTCACAGCATAAATATAATGGACGGATAAAAACTTCAAGTGAAATTTGATTAGTTACTTTGTGAAACAAGAGTCCCTTTCACACAGCCTGATCAATGTCTATGGACAGTACAGTCCTTACAGTAGCTGTTGATACTTTAGTTACTGAGCAGTTGAGAAGTATGACACCTGTGGAGCAATAACGTCCTCCTGATGGTTTCTCATACTTTGAGGAGAGTCTGGTGGGTCCAAGTACACCTCATCAGTGGTCAGTCAGATCAGTAAAACACAGCAGATTCAGTGTTAGATTGAACTAGGCTATCATTTTTTATCACGATGTACAACTGCACATACATTTGGTCTTGAATAAAGGAGCAGTGTTGTGAAGGTGCTAGTTCTGGGTTTATCACCAGGTTCACTCAGGTATGTCAGCCAGAACACCACTTAAGGCAAATATTCCAGAGTTTGAAATGAAGAGCTGAGAGATGGTTCTTATTCTGTTTATTTCTTCCTTTTTCTTGTTTGAGTTTGACTGTGTGTGCTTCCTATAAAGAGAGAAACATAATACAAATGAATAAAGGAAACATACTGTTTGTATACACTCATTCCACCTTAAGCAGTAATAACATTACCAAACATAATATAAACAATAGTCGGAATATGGCTATATATATCTCAAACTCCAATTCAACCGCTTATTATATGGGATTCTCAGACATTTTCGCCCATCTGTTAAGTTACTGCTAACATAGACAACACTTCATGTTATGAATGATACGCTTTAAAGCCTCCAACAACAAAACGGCTGGATGCTTTTATTTTGAAAATCTAGCAAAGCCTCGCTAGATAAGCCTTGATAGCGGTACAGAAAACAATATGTAACACCACTTACTTCTTATTGTACTCAACCACAAAAGTATTGAACAATCCTAACAAGTAGTAAAAGTATAAACATGTTTAAACACTATGCTAATGTTTAGACCCGACGTACCGGAGTCGGGCAGCCCGGCGCGTAATGTGGATATAATTAGCACAATGGTTGCGTAGTGTAGCAACCATTGACATATATATATATATATATATATATATATATATATATATATATATATATATATATATATATATATATATATATAATAAGGTACATCCACATCAAATAGCAGAAATAACAGCTGGTTTAACGAAGAAATACAATATCACGATGTAGCAGATAGCCTATACTTACTATTTTCATTTACGCACACTCTGAAGAAAAGGTACTGCTCACAACTACAATCCAACTGACCGACTAACTGTATCATACTTATTAACTGTCACGTCAGCTAGCTATAATATAGCTACCAGCACACACTTGGCCACCCTGTTAACAGCGATGGATAAACGGGAGTAAACGTGAAACATAAAACACAATATGATCAACTGTACTAAATAATAGAAACACTAACATAACTTAGCGCTTAATAATATTTCAGACTGCCATACAAAGACCAAGCAAGCCCATATTACAAGCCTGACTTTAACTAGCTAGCTAGCTAAGTTAACATCGCTGATTAAGCTGTACAAGAACGTGAATGTTAGCACACTCTAAAAAGTAGCGAACTGTCACTGCCGCCATAACAACACAAAGTGAATTGTAAATGCACTGCAACAATGATGCTGAAAACATGAATGTAATTTATCTGACGACAAAGTCCTAATAATGTCAACTTACCTGGAGGAACATCCATCGACATATATAAACAACATCAAGTAGATTTTGAGAACAGTGTAGCTAGGCTTCTTCACAGCTTTCATTTATTTTAACAGCGGTTGGAATCCATAAGAGTTGCATTACCGCCATCTAGTGGAGAGTGCTGGGATCGTCACCTGAGTTACGAATATCTTCTGACCACAAACGCCGCGGAAAAACAGTCTCAAAAGTACCCACACACGTAGAAGGAGATTTACACGTATATTTACATTGAAAAATACTAAGTTCTTTTACAAATGATGAAATACGAATTACAAATAAGAGTCACGGACACAGATACACCTTTATAGATACGGATCCCTCTGCATTTATTTGTGCATTGTGTTTCACAAGTTACAAATACTTATGATACTGTTTTAGCACCATAGAATGCAACGCTACCGAGCCACGGCCGAGAGACGTGCGTCGCCGCGACGTGTAGTTACATTTTGAAATGCGTGAAAAATGCCTCAGAATCTGAACTGAAAACAACGTTTACAAGCAAACGCATTTACAAAAAATAATGCCCATAACAGGTTTGAATATTAAGGACTGGCTAATATTCGTTCAAATATCATTATTTTTTTTAAATATTCGAATGATATTCGAATAACGAAGTTCGGAGTCAAAGCCCGACATACATACATACATACACATACATACATACATACATACATACACACACATACATACATACATACATACATACATACACATACATACATACATACATACACACACACACATACATACATACATACATACACACATACATACATACATACACATACATACATACATACATACATACATACATACATATACACACATACATACATACATACATACACACATACATACATACACATACATACATACACATATACAAAAAAACACATACATACACACATACACATACATACATATATATATACACAAACATACATACACACACACACACACACACACACACATACATAAACATACACACACACATATAGACAGGCAGGCAGAGAAGAGAGACAGAGGAGGGGGGGGGGGGGGGGGGGGAGAGACACACACAGAGAGGAGAAAATAAAGAGACAGAGAGAGAGAGAGAAAGAGAGAGAGAGAGAGAGAAACACAAGAGAGAGAGACAGAGAGAGAGAAAGAGGGGCAGCACAGAGAGAGACATAGTACATGCAGAGAGAGAGAGAGACAGTACAGAGAGGAAAGGGGAGGAAAAGAGAGAGACAGAGAGAGAGAGAGAGAGAGAGAGAGAGAGAGAGAGGAGAGAGAGAAGGAGAGGAGAGAGTAGAGTAGAGAAAAGAGAGAGAGAGAGAGAGAGAGGAGAGAGAGAGAGAAAGAGAGGAGAGAAGAGAGAGAGGAGAGGAGAGAGGAGATGAGAGGAGAGAGGAAAGAGGAGAGAGAGGAAAGAGAGAGAGAGAGGAGAGAGAGAGAGGAGAGAGGAGAGGATAGAGAGAGAGAGAGAGAGGAGAGAGAGAGGAGAGAGAGAGGAAAGAGGAGAGAGAGAGAGAGAGAGAGAGAGAGAAAGAGAGAGAGAGAGAGAGAGAAAGAGAGAGGAGAGAGAGAGAGAGAGAGAGAGAGAGAGAGAGAGAGAGGAGAAAGAGAGAGAGAGAAGGGAGAGAGAGAGAGAGAGAGAGAGAGAGAGAGTAGAGGAGAGAGAGAGAGAGAGAGAGAGAAAAATATAAGAGAAAAAATGAGAGGAGAGAGAGAGAGAGAGAGAGAGAGAGAGAGAGAGAGAGAAAGAGAGAGAGAGAGAGAGAGGAAGGAGTATATATATATATATATATACATATAGGCAGGCAGGCAGATACATACATACATACATACATACATACACACACACATATATACATACATACATACATACATACATACATACATACATACATACATACATACATACATACATACATACATACATTCTACATACATACATACATACATACATACATACATACACACACATATATACATATATACATACATACATACATACATACATACATACATACATACATACATACATACATACATACATACATACTCTCCCAGAATGTTAATGGAGTCAACAGCAGTCCTTGTCCTCCTGAAGTCTAAGACCATCTCCGTGGTTTTGGTCACATTCAAGACTAATTGGTTCCCTCTGCGCCATTGAGCCAAGCTGGCACCATTCAGGTCCCTGTAGGTCCACCTTTAATACACCAAACAACTGTATAGTGAGGTGAGGAGCAAGGATAATGTGAAAAATAATAGGAGAGTGAGGGAGATGAGAGAGGCAAGTAAGAGTATCTCTCATGTATCATCCTAACTAGAAGGTCCTTCAGGGTAACCGGCCCACCTGCCTGCACACCACTATACTGCCACCATTTGAGATGGAGGAGGGAAGGGTGGATGGAGGGGGAGGGTTGTTGTTTATGAGGTCATGTTCCTCTCCATTTTATTTGTGTTGGTTGTTTGTGTGTTTATTTGTGCGTTTTAACTTGCTTACGTTAAGTGTAAAGTAGGCCTACTACTCTATTTAATGTGTAAAAGTGACAAATTTTTGACATAGTTGGTGTTTTTTGTGAAGTTTAAACTGACAGTCTATGTAAACCAATAATAATAATAAGCTAAGGAGGAGGAGTGGAAGGAGGAGGGAATGGAATGGAAGAAATTATGAGTTGATAGAAGCTGATAGTTAGAGTATTCTCTCATGTACTCATCCTAACTAGAAGGGGTCCTTCAGGGTAACCGGCCCACCTGTCTGCACCACTATACTGCCACCACCTGACTGAGAGTGGGTACTGCTGTAGTGGAGGTTGCTGCTCCGCAGGTCATGTTCCCTTCATTTCATCTGTGTTGGCTGTTTGTGTGTTCATTTGTGCCTTTAACTTGTCTACGTTATGTACAGTAGGCCTACTACTCCATTTACTGCACAGTGACTCAATTTCTGACATAGTTGGTGTTTTTTGTGAAGTTTAAACTGACAGTTCATGTAAACTAAAAAAAATACAATGGCGGCAGTGGATGGACCCAGGAGAGCCCGCAGAAATGGCCTGAGGAATTTTTTTTTTTTTTGTTTTTGTTTTTTTTGGGGTTTAAATGTTTTTTTGTAAGTTGAGAACCTCCAACCTCCTTGCCTTTGATGCTACAAAACGATCACCTCCCGTTAGCATCCCATTGACTCCCATTCATTCTGACGTCACTTTGACAGAGAATAACTTTACATCTGAAGCGTTTAAAGACTCTATTTGTCCGTTGTTTATTTCTAAAGAAACACGACAATGTCTAATAGGCTCCATTACCTTGTATCTCATGTATAGTACAGGAGAAGCTCTCAGGCAGTTTGGACTTACATTAGCTGTTTAAGTTTAATTACTAATGTTAACTAGCATGTTAGTGATCAATAAAGAGCCTGTGCCTATGTTATCTCCTTACATATACCTACGCTCTCCGTCTCTGTAAGATTGGGAATGATTGAGATTTCTCTTGGTCCAGCTAGAAGACCTACAACTTTCAGACAGGTTGCTCACGTCACATCTATGTCTTCAAGCTCAGTTGGAGGTGTGACTTCTAATATCCTTCACTGGTCTCCGTCCAAAGACACGGGGTCTGGTGGTCCATTCTTATATACAGTCTATGGATGGGACTGATCAGCAGCAATTTGAGCTGTCCTCTTCCTGACTCTGGCCTCATACAGGTCACTGATCGACAGCTGCCTCTGTCTAGTCAGCCTCTCTGCTGCAGTCTGTTCTTCACCTGGGCCGATGCTGAGGCAAACCATAGGCAAGGCAGCTTTATTTGTAGAGCACATTTCAGCAACAGGGCAATTCAAAGTGCTTTACATAAAACATTAAAGAGCAGTTAGAAAACGATTAAAAAACAAATTAAAACATGAATCAAGACATGAATAAAATTGACAGTGCAGTATAAGAATTTAAAGAACTGAGAGATAAAATACGCGAATAAAAGTTACAGTGCAGTAGCCTATAAGAAATGAAACATTAAAAAGCAGTTATCGAGTGTCATACAGTGTTATCAGTGCAACTTCAGTATAACAAATGAACAGTCATTTAAAGAAAGGCAACATCAAAAAGAAAGGTCTTTAGCTTTGATTTAAAAGAACTGAGAATTGCTGCGGACCTGCAGTAATGGATGTTGACAGAAGGCTTTCATATCACTCGCTGTATTTATCTGGTGGCTGTATTGTGTCTTTACTAATAAAGATTTCCATGCATAAATTCATCTGAGAGAATTAAGGGGTGCAAGAATTCACATTCAAAGGATTACGGAGCATGGGTGAGAAAGCACAGATCAGGTTAGGCCTACTGTTAGGGTTTTTAAAGGATATGATGGATACGGATTTCATACATGGAAATGGTTTTTATTTATTTTTTAATTTTTAATTTTTGTTTGGTTTCTGAATGGAATTAGATCGCAGGTCCACACTCCGGAGCAGAATGAGGATCGCAGGTCCACACTCCGGAGCAGAATGAGGCGCTAATGCACCAATGAGTTGGATGAAGAACAAGGATTCTGCTTCTTTTCATTCGGCTGAAGCCGGACCACATTCGGACACATTCGGAGATAATGGGCGTGGCTCGGCTGTGGCGCGTCGCTCAGCTCTCAACCTGCGGTACAATCGGATGATCGCGGGCGGGCGGAGCCAAGTAGGAGGAAATGGTCTAGTTGGCTCTGGATGCTTCAAGAAAACCGGCGACGAGCATCCATACCCGGCAGTTTGATCGTACGTCTTCGCTGCTGTCAGTCCATCACTGCAACAGCAATCAAGCAAGATACCTCTCTCAAGCAAAACGTCATTGATTTACTGGAACACGTCTCCATTTAGCGAACGCTACTTATAAACCGAGCAACAGTTGTATGCTGCAGTTTCTAGAAACACCTGTGAACGGCTCGGAGATTAAATAGATAAACGGCTGCAGGATGGAGACGCAGATACATGTGCCTGTCGGCTCGCCGGTAGTTAGAAAAATCCCCATCTTCGTGGACGAACACAACGTGACGGAGGGAGCGATGAAGCTCATTAAACAGCTGAGACCGGCGTGGGACACCAGCCATGTAAAGACCAAGGTAACGTTAGCCGCTACGATAACGTTAGCTCAGCTGTACAGAGTATGCTAGGCTAAGCTAGGCTAGGTTAATATAGACTGCTCAAGGCTGCAGCATCACCAAACACTGATGGACCAGGCAGGCAGCAGGAGGGCCGTGGAAACCTCTCTTCTGGCTAACGTTAGGGTACATTTATTTATATATATATATATATATATATATATATATATATATATATATATATATATATATATATATATATATAAAAAAAAGCACATGATATGGAAACGTTAGCTAAGCTAGCAAGACGCTCTCAGACTTGAACTCCCCCAAAGGCCAGTAAGGAAACATTCCTGTTACATGCTGTTTAATATGTCCAAAGTTCACAACATGTAACATGAAATATGTAATGAAAGCCAAGTCACGGTGAGCTAAGCGTCAGCGGGCAGCTGGTGGTGACGTGATGCTCATGATAAGGTGAAGCAGACACCCCCCCCCCCCTTCTGAAGCTGGCTTCTGGTAGTCCACCTGGCTGCTTTATTATGGCTCGTTGCCCTCTTGTCAGAGGGTTTTAGACCAGTGTGATTGAATGTTAATACTAATAGAAACATGAATATATATTAGAATGGTCTCATTAAGATAAAAAAGCAAATGTCAGAATTTGGTTGGGTGAACTTTCTCTAAATGCCAGTTTTCCAGAAAGTAAACTAATTCCCCAAAGTAAATATGTGTAGTTAAGTATTTCACAAGGCACAGCAATATGCAGAGGTGGCATGTAATGGGACATTTAAAGTCAACCAAAAGGGGGCATTCTTAAACGCTTAACATGAAAAGCTTATCGTTGTTTAATGTTCCTAAACAACGATCAATAATCACCAAATTTCTCTCTCCTATTGCTCCTCATAACCACTGAAAACTGTCAAAAAATCTAACCCATGAAGAGGAGCAATATGAGATAGAAATTTGGTGATATAATGTCCATAATAATTGGACTTTGGTTAGATGTTTTTGGCAGTTTTCAGTGGTTATGAGGAGCAATATGAGAGAGAAATTTGATGATTGATCGTTGTTTAGGTACATTAAACCACGTTAAGCTTTTTAGAATGTCCCGCCGAAAAGACAGGAACAGGAAGCAGAGATAATGGTCAAATATCAAACAGACAAATACACAGATCTGTGCCTGTTCTACAAATACAGTTGAATGTGTGTCGGCTAATGTTTGAAACCAAAGTTGAGATTGAGACTATTTCAAGTTTGATTATTTCCTGAATTCTCAGTGAAAGGAGACGGTCTAGATGGAAATAATTTAAACCAGCATTTCTGGTAAATTCAGCATTTCTGAGCAGTTAGTCATTTCCGAGCAAAATGCCCTAAAAGTTAATTTGCGGAACTCCTCTGTTGCTTGCTTGGTGTTAAAAGACACACTGCAAAATCAGTCCTAAAGTGAGCTAGAAATCCACTTCATGTTTTGAGTGAACACAGCTCTGTGGGATGGAGCTTTATCTTTGAAAAATGCCTCTCACAGTTTCCTAGAGGCCAAGTGTCTTGTGCAACCAGCAGTCCAAAACGCTCAAACATGGAAAAGCAGCAATGTTCCCATTTGAGAGACTTAAAGACGCTACTATCCTGTACATACTTTCTGTGTCCGTAGGTGTGTACAAGTAACTGTATATATTTTATTTATATATAGGGCTGCACGATATGAGTAAAATATGAATCATGATTTTTTTAGCTTAGAAATGATATCACGATTCTCTGCCAGGGTTTTTTTTCACGAAGTGTAATGTTTATTGCACACATGAACCATGACAAAACAAAACAAATTGGCAGTACAAACATAGATTTTTTTTTTTTGGCACCTAGAGCACATTGTGCATCACCACAAGCCTGTAAACACAGAGGCTTCAATCAATACAGAAAATAAAGTACATACTGGCTAGGGCTGTGTATTGGCAAGAATCTTTTGAGGGTGGAGTTGAAATGGGTCACATGCTTATTTCACAAATAAGAGGAAAGGTTTATTTTGATTCAAAGGTGGGTTGCAGTTTGACGGGGCTTTTTCAACGTAAAATAAAGCCCCGCTAGAGCACCGCTTACTGTGCTCCATGGCTGCAACACAACAAGCGCCTGGTCGCTACGGAAACCAGAACTTGCGCATGTTAAATTTGGAACCCGTGATCAGATTAGAAACCAAATCCTCCAAACGATTCCAATAAAGAAACGATAATTTTTGAAACGATTCCAAGTAGGAATCGGTTCTCAATGCCCAACCCTATAAGGTGATATATTGGGATTTTAGAAAAAAATATATTAAAAAAAAAAAAAGACATGATGTTCATAAAAGTCAAGTTTTACTTTAGGTAAACAATTCAGTACACAGAAAACACTGCCAGTTTGGGATTGTGGTTCCCAGGTTCTTAGTGAGCTAATGTTGATATGCTAAAGTAGGCCGAAGTTCAGCCATAGCTACGTTGTTAGCTTCTAGCAGAAAGTTAGGCCCTGCTAGGCCCTGCTAGGCCCTGCTAGGCCCTGCTAGGCCCTGCTAGGCGAGGACAGTAGTGGTGCGTCTCAGCATAGCCATCTAGCGGTAGGGGGTTTAAAAACAACATAAACGTGAACCACTGTCTTACATAAATATTTTTGAACATAAAAAAATCAATATTGCCTTTTTGAAAATCGATACAGTATTGCAAAAATAAAATATTGCGATACTCAAGTGTATCGATTTTTTTCTTAGACCCCTAATAATGGCCATTTAAGTACAGTAGACTACCAAAAATAGTGACATATAACACATTAAACTAAAAATGGCCCGATACAGGCTCTATCTGAACTCCTTCAACATGTATTTACATAATTAAAACATGGCAATCAACATGCTGCAGCTACAGCTTTAGTCTCTAGAGAAATGGAGTTTGACAGTATCAAAAACAGAATGATTTCTTAGCACACTCTTTTAACTGCTTGTCTTTCATTGTCCTATCAAAATAAAGGCCGAAAATGTGCCCCCCCAAAAAAAGAAATCAAAGTCATTTAAAAATTCAACATTGAATTAAATATTAAAGGCGCCACTAAAAAACGAGACAGTAACATTATAAAGGGCAGTTTTCTACTGATCTTTTCTTTCAACTAAAGGTCCTCGCACACGCAGAGTGACAGCAGTGTCACATTTTGTATTGTTTTAGCGAAATATTTCGCAACGGATTAATTAATATGCATCCCACTCGGTGTGCAAGGTTTCTGTGTGTGACAAATTTTTAGGATGACAGATAGGAAGAAACGCATATGAACATTTCGGACTCAATGTGCAAGGACCTTAACACATACAATCTCGGGAGTGTCTTTCAGATACATCGCAGCCTTTTGCGATGTGTATTGCGCCAGTTGATATTGCGATGGCGATAAAAACCTATACATTGTGCAGCCCTATTTGTATACATGTTCTATGTGTGTGCAGCATGAAGGAGCTACAACTTATATTTCATTGTGCAACCCTGTGTTGTAAAATGACGAATACAATTAACCTTGAACCTTGAAACAAGAAAATGAAACCCTTTAATTGAAGGGGTGTGCATAAGACTGACATGACAGTATGACAAGACACGAGTTAGCTGTTGTTAACTAATTAGCTGGGTCAAAAACCATGCGAGAAGATAGAGAGAGGGCGGGGGGGCTTTTCTGCATCAAGGCATAATCTTTCAGTTTCAAGAGAGAATCGCGATTCATCCACTAATCGACTTTTCCCCCCACCCCTAAAATATATATGTAAAATATATATATATATATATATATATATATATATACTCAATGTTATATATATATTATATATATATATATATATATATATATATATATATATATAACATTGAGTGGGCACGCACACACTACGAATAATCGATTAGGCCTAATCCATTACTGTATCCGTCTCTGGTATTTTGGATTCTGAGTTTTAACCACTGTGAGATTGTGCAATATGCTTCGTCGTCACCACAAACTAGCACACCTGAGTGTGTTGTTGAGCCATCCATTGGAGAAGCTTGTCAGGGAAAGGAAAATCCATAATTGATTGTTTTTAAAATGACAAAGTGGCAAATGTGTCATGGCCAGGTCAAAGTCTTTGGATTAGCTCTGACAGTTGGCACTATGACACCATTTCCTGCTATTACTCACCAGTGGCACGTTTTGGACACAGTTACTCCACATATTTGTTTACATCCTGCTGGATAAGCTCTCTGGATCCGATATCCCACCCATTCTCACACACCTGTAGCTGAGGACATGCCAGTGTTTACCTCGACCTCTACAGGCCAGGCAAGCCAAGATTGTCTCGAGGAACACCACATTAATCAGGCTTTTTGTCCCACTGGAGGCTTTTGTCCAACAGAACTCGTATGGAGTTTTACAGCTGCACAACTGGCAATGCAGCAGAAAATGGAGTGAGGAGAGTGTGAGATTAATGTAAAAAAGTGTTAGTTGGTTGAGTTGGGGAGGATGTTCTCCGAGCAGCGGGACCATTGTTTTGATGGGAGTGGGAAGCGCTGAATGTGGTGGAGAGCAGCAGGGCAGCACTGTTGACAGAAACATCTGATTAGCCTCGCCACCTGGACAGGAAGACTTTTACTGTAAATACACACTGTCCGTTTCCTTGTTGCGCACACACACACACACACACACACACACACACACACACACATAGAGTTCTGGAAAAACAGCAGAGCGTGCCAACAGCAACAGAGCAACAGTCTCCTATTACAACTTTCTCATGCTGAAGACTTCATTTCAGTGCCGCCTCAGACGCCTTACAGTCAGACCACAGAATGTAGACTCATTCATGGAAAAAAATAAATAAAGCGTCACACAGTTTATGGCAGCATGTTTACCTCCGTCTGGGTCCAAGCTTATCGCTGTCTGTCGATATGTTGATCGCCGGTCTTAGCGGTGTATTGTGTGGCGGGTGGAAGGGATCAGTCATGTTGTAGTAAAGGCGTGTATGCTTGTGTATGTACGGTCATAACAGGGATGCCTGCATGCCCATCTTTGTGGTCAGCCACGTGTGGAATGCCAGATATGTGTGAGTGAGCGTCTGGGCCGGGGGAGATGCAGGCAGCGTGTATGTTGTTATTGTGTTCGTTGTAATGGGATGGACTGGCCCACTGTTTTTCACTGGAGCGATGTTGTCACTCAGATATGTAAGGCCTAGCTTTAGACACAAAAGCCTATTTGCTTACTCTTCATTTTAGAAGAGGCGTTTGACTTAACTTGTTAACTCACTGATGCAAGACCAACACCAGCGTACAGATGAGGCAGGTAGTCCTGGCTGGGGTCCGTGGGAAGGTGTGGATAGACGTCTAGACCCGTGCACATCAAAAACACTGTTACAGTTCTCTGGTTCATACGGGTAACTTCTCCTGTCAATCTCCCTGTAACGTCAATTTGACCACCTCCCATCTAAGTCGAGGACCACATTAGTGCTCTTGCTGTGACTACATGTTGTTGGCAGCTTTGTTGATATTTTGTAATTGTTTCAGGTCCCCTAATAATAATTAGTGGCACTGTTAAATTTGTTATGTTTTTGTCTGCAGATTTCTGACAGCAGGACTTTAAGCTCTTTGGTGTGAAGGTCTTGTTTTTAGTTCTGGGTAACCTTTTGATGCCCGAAACAAGCCCATGAATAGAGAGAAGCAAGTCGCCTTACATAGCAAATTGGGCGAGTCAATTATGCTAATGATTAAATCTCACAAGGCCATTATGTATAGGTGCACTAATCAATTTTAATGACACTAATAACGACAGGTTTGTGCAGTTGAAAGGGTTTAGCGAATGCGACTTGGAACAGTTGCACGAGTAAACCTCAGGGAATAAAGGAATGGAGGTGTAGGAGAAGAATCTGATGAAATGTTCTTGGTTCTCCTTTTAGGCCCACAGCCTCACATACATTTAGAAGAGACTTTTGAAGTTTTGATGTTTAATTTTTATTAACTCCTATATATGACAGTGACCAGCATCCTGTTTCAGACCACCACCACCACAGTGAATGACTCTTACATCAGCACGGTTTCTAAATGAAATCATTACATTTGACTCTGTACCCTACCTGCCGTGTGCTGCAGTAATTGTCCGGTATTTACCAATTCTATCCATGTTTAAAGTAGGGCTGCACGATATGAGGAAATATCTAATTGTGATTATTAAGACTGATATTGCGATATGATACACGATATTGGAGGGAATGATCATTTTTGTCTCATTTGCATTGAAAATAATAATGATGATTGAAGTTTGATTTTTTTTTTTGCGAGGATCTGTACCAAACAAAGATGTTTTCTTTAGTCTGTAGGACAGGATTTGTAGGCACCACAATACTTTATTTTAGGATTGTTTGACACATATTTTACTTTTAACAAATATTGCGCCCCCCTGCGATTTGGATATTGCACTAGTTCATATTGCGATTTTGACAAAATTGCAATTAATTGTGCAGCCCTAGTTTAAAGTTAGTAGTACTTTAACTCTGGAAACATGACAATTGAGTGTACCCAAAATGCAAGTCGTTTTTTTGAGTGGTGTTGATGGGCAAAGAAACATTGGAGATGCATGTTTGAAATAGCTCTTAAGGTGCTATGCGCCATATCCAGGTTGTACATAACAATACAGTACATGAATCTATTGGAAACCATCAGCATTATTAGGATGTTGATAGAACATCAATATATAGTTTATGCTAAGTTATTTTTTTTCAAATGACTAAAATTTACATTTTGAATTACATAAAAAACATGCAACTATCCGTGTTCTGAAGGCACAATTAACCCTTGTGTTGTATTCCCGTCAACCTTGAAAAAAATTAATTACATTTTTCTTCTACACATTTTCAGCGCTTATTTCTACGTCCCATATTTTCTGATGTAAAACAAAAATTGAAAACGGGTCAATTTGACCCGAAGTCAACATAAGGGTTAAGAATGCTGCTGCATGATATATTTATCTGATGTACTGTCGGTCCGACCTGCATGGAGTCTGCACTTTCGGTCCTGACCTGAAGACAACTGATAACTTTAGAGAACCCAGTGGAATTCAAGATTTAGTTTCAGAACCACTGTCGTGCTGCACAGTCCGAGGTTGGGAGTATTCCTCTGGATCTCTGATTTCTTTTCTTCCTCTTCCAGCTCTTCACTGATGGAACCACCAACAAGCTGGTGGGCTGCTATGTGGAGGACAGTCCAGAAGACGTGGTCCTGGTGCGAGTATACGGGAACAAGACAGAGCTGTTTGTGGACAGAGACAATGAGCTTAAAAGCTTTCAGGTAGTGTTAAAGAAACCAAGTGAAAAGGGTAGTGCTCACCTGTGAATTTAAATGCTTCCAAAATGGTTTCTCTACTCTAATTCTTATGTTTTGTTTCCCTCCTCTAGGTGCTACATGCTAATGGATGTGCCCCTCGCCTCTACTGCAGCTTTCAGAATGGTATCTGCTATGAGTTCATGCAGGGGGACGCTCTCGGGACGCAGGATGTCAGAGATCCTTCCTTGCTCAGGTCGGGACATGGTACAGTCATGGGACTACTCGGGACTTTTTTATTTTTACTGATTTAGCTAAGAGATGGTAGAATTGTTACATTGTCCCAAGTAGTGTTGTACTATTATGCTCAGAATCCTCCTAGGTTTCTTAATTTTACATGTAGACAAACTACTTTACAATGCAGAAATGCTTGCACGCTGCACAGGAAAGAGGCAAATGAAGCAAAAACATGTGAGTCACATGCAAATGATAGTTGGCAGATAATAAACATTACAAAAACAACTGATCATAGGCCTATTCCAAAGACTGGTTTGGAAGCAGAGGTGTTGCTCATGTCACTTTATTACTACAGTAATTAAATACTAATACTTAATCTGGTAACACACATTGTCCTTGGTGTCAGCTTTTTAGAACTAATCAACTACATCAGCTCAGTGTGTGTGTTACATGATGTATTCAGTTGACTCTGAACTTCTTTATAACTGGAGCCTAATACACAACAGTCAATAATGTACTGGTTCATGTTGAAATCTAGTCCCAATGATAACCTGTGTGTCTGTTTCTCCTCTCAGACTGATATCCAGGGAGATGGCTTGTATCCATGCCATCCATGCACACAATGGCTGCGTCCCCAAACCCAACCTCTGGATCAAGATGCGAAAATACTTCTCTCTTGTGGCCACCGAGTTCACCGACCAAGCGTCCAATGTCAGGTGAGATCTGGCTTCTCAGTAGTTCTTGGTTGGCGCTCCTACTCTATTTTTTATTTAACCAGGTAGGCCGTTGAGAACAGGTTCTCATTTGCAACGGCGACCTGGCCAAGAAAAGCATCAGCGTGCAAGACAACATACAGTTACACATTCAATACAGGAATACAGAATACAAAAGGCTACATAAAGTGCAGATTAAGTAGGCAATACAAAGCCAGCGCAAAGTGAGGTGTAAGTAAGATGAAGGATATGCGAAAGTGAAATGGTAATAACACAATATACATGAATAGACTCATGAATAGAGTCTATAACACTGCTGAGATGTAGTGAAGAGCCAAACAAAACAAAAACTAGTTAGTGGTGTTGAATATGTTATAACGCAATATCTATGAATAGACAGTCTATGTAAATGCTGAAATGTAGTGAAGAGTCAATATACAGTTGGTACAAATTGTGGTCTGGTTAATGATATAGGTCAGTAATAATACTGTTAACCGGAATAGACAGTCTATGTAGATGTTGAATGTAGTGAAAAGTCAATATACAGTTAGTGCAAATAGTGGACTAGGTAGTGATGTAGATCAGAAATTACATGATATGCATTAATAGACAGAATATATAAATGCTGAGATGTAGTAAAGAGTCAATGTACAGTTTGTGCAGATTGTGGTGTACAAAAATTGTGTGACACATAGGCTGGAGGAATAACCGTTGAGCATACCTGGGCGGATGAATAGTGCAAAAGGATGTAAACAGAATATGACAGCAATGCAGGTGAAGATGTGCATCTGTGCAAATATGTAATGGGGCGCGACTGAGGTAATGGAGTGCAGTAATGCAATAGGGGGGGTGCGAGAACAGAGCATGAATGATGAACAGTTAGCACGTACAGTGATTGGACAGGAGCTCAGACAGACGTACTTTGAGTTAGTGAGATAAGGGTTTTGAGTTTCAGGGTTTTTTGAAGTGCATTCCAGTCCTTTGCAGCCAAGGAGACCAAGGAGATGTAGGCTAACTGCTAGAGTGCAGGTTGCGGGTGGGTGAAGCTATGGTGACCAGTGAGCGTAGGTACAGCGGGGCTTTGCCTAGCAAAAATTTGTAAATGAGTTGGTACCAGTGAGTTCAGCAACAAGTGTGTGGCTCAGGACACACACGCATACACTGATAATGATGCAAATAGTTCCTAAAACACAGCCTGATTTGCCTGTAACAAAAGTTATCAGGAAAGAATCAGTTTTCCTTGAGCCTGATATCTAATCTTTTTGCACCAGGATCAACAATTTACCCTGTTTTCTAGGTACCAGAGGTAGTTTATCTAACACATGATATAGAAAATAGATGTCTGGCTATGGAGTCAGGAAGTGAGAGGTTAATACTAGAAGGTGGCCTCCTTTTTCCAGAACAGACCAGAAGCTTTACAACCACAAAGCACTCTTACTGAAAGTACTTTTTTAACCACACTAGCCGGGCTCTAGACATGGGGTTGTTGATCAATCAGTCCACCAGACTGAAATATCTCAACAAATATTGGATGGATTGCTGTGCAATTTTGTACACACATTCATGGTCCCCAGATGATGAATCCTACTGACTTTGACGATCTGCTGACTTTTCATTTCGCACCATTATCAAGTCCACATGTTATGGTTAATGACTAAATACCTGCGAAACTAGTAACATTCTGTCAATCAGCTGTGCATTGTGTTTAGTGCTGATTAACAGAGATTAGTATGCTAAACTAAGTCTACTTCTACACTGATCCGGCTCATATTTAAAATACATTTGTCATGTAGAAATGAGTCTACACTAGGGTTTCTGGGTTGTTTATTTGAAAGGGTTCCCACGGGTCCTTAAAAAGTCCTAAAATGTCAAATTAAATTTTGTGAAATTAAGGTCACAAAATGTCTTAAATTTGCCGTAGGTGTTAAATTAGCTGACAATTCTTTTAAGATGATGGGGTCATTTGTCGCTGATGGTCTACCGTAAATCACCTAATGTCTTTGGTTACCTCACCTTTGTAGTCTTTTAGAGATGAGGCCTTGCAGCATTTTCAGGAGTTTTAAGTCACGTTAGCTAGCTAACGGCGGCTAATGCCTGCGTTGTTTCAACGAAGCAGAACAACAATGTTAGACTCCTGCTGCTTCTCAACTGGCGGCTTTGAGTGGTTTTGTGTCGCCGCCAGAAACTCGAAGGGCAGAGGTGTTGTGGATTCTTCACACGGTAAGCCGACACCATTATACAACGTTTAACGTTAACAACAAAATAAAATTTAGCTTTGTAGAGATCGTGGGATTTTCCAAACCGAATAAATAGCACACATATGTACACAAAACTGCTTTGCGACCCCATTGTGGTGTAACTAAGATATCTGCAGAATCTTGACGGATCTAGCTCCTAGTTTTGTAATCAATTTTGTGATGTTGACATGGAAATGGCAGAGTAATATTTTAAGTGATGAGCCTGGTGTGCTGTCATCACGGATGTATTGGCAGTCATGCTGATTTGAGCATGGTTTACATGTCTAGTTGACCAATTAGATTGCCTTTTCGAATCAAATTTTTGCTTTTTAAGGATGCACAAGGACTAAGAGGACATTACTGAGATATTAAGTTAGTTAATAATCTTATTAATGACTCAATAAATTCTCTTTCCTATCAAATATTTTTTTCCAACAATTTTAGGTCTTAAACGATATTTGTGGTGGCCTTTAAAACGGTCTTGAAAAGCATTACATTTGACTTCAAAAATGGTGCAAGAACCCTGTTTGAGGCCTCTGTCCACAGTGACAGAGATGAGACTGAGCCATTATTCTATAGTTTGTGTGTCAAGCAGCACAAACATGATCCGCCAAGGGGGGCGCTACCATTGGCGCCGCTCACCACTCAGAATTGCCGCTGCGCTCAAAGCTCAAATTATTTCAACGTTGACCTTGTTGCCGCTGACCTTTTTCAAGGCGCAACCAATTCCAGAACGTATACCTGCGCTGCACTTTTCCTCTCTGCTCTGCGCCCTACCTCGTGGTTTTGCAGCAGATCGTGTTTATGCGGCTTGACACACTTGAACGACAGAAAAATGGTTCAGTCTCATCTCTGGGAAAGAGGAAATAAAAAACAGTTTCCAAGAGTTAGGCTGGAGATGATTGGGTTTGTATCTTGGCACTGGACCTGTGGAGCCGACAAAGGCAGACCGTTTCATGACCTGGCCAGCTGCCCAGTCTCAGCTGATATCTTTTGTTCTGGTGGCTATTAGATTAAGTCCAGCATGTGGCTTATATAACTGTAACAATAATAGCCAACTGGATTAGGGAGTCTGAGGCATGCAGTGGGCCAGCAGATGTTTGCTCAGCTCAGTGTATCAGGTCACTTTACGTTCTTCCTGGGTTACGCAGACAGCTAGAGTGTCCGGGTCCAGGTCCTGGACAGCAGACACTTGTTGCTCTGTGGTCTGAAGCAGACTGTATAAAAAGTCCAATGTTAACTGGCATTATCAAAGAATTGACATCTGTGTTACATTCCAGTAGAGATGATAAACAATACTGGCCACCTCGTATAGATCAACCGTGTGATATTTCAATCAGGAGAGACTTTGTTTGCAGATATGCAAAAATATTAATTGTACAACTGTAATATAAAATGTACAAAGTCTTTTGGAGATTAGACTCCATCGAATTAATATTTTTAAAGGGGGGTAGAGAACAGGAACATAACCCCCTCCCCGATGGAGTCCAGACACTGGTGGCGGCGGAGAAAGAGACCAGAGACCGGACCGAAGAGGCAACGGAGCGGTCAGCCGGGAGAAACGCGAAGACCGGAGGTAGCAGGGGAGGAGGAGGGTCGAGCGCTTTGCCTGAAACAACAGCTGACAGCACAGGGAGAGAACAGATTTAGAGCAGAGTTGTAAGGCTGTGATTGGCCCTTGAATTTCGTGGCCAAGTCTGATTGGTTTAACTGAAAGCGTCACTTCTAAACAGCTGATTTGATTTAAGAATGAGTAGTGATTGGGTTAATGATTTCTTCCCGAAATAATTTGCGCTAAGCTTCATTTGTGTCATACACCAGGAAGGAATTTAACAGTTGAGGCTCAGGCCACAGGTGAAGATAGAAATGGAGTGCGTGCGTTTTACACAGCCTCCCTCCTAGCTCTCCCTGCTATCAAGCTGACTGTGGATTAGGCCCTATAAGCCCATTACAGTTAGCACAGGGGTCTCTGCTCAGCACACCACTGTGGTTGGCTGAGACACTAACTCTGCGACTTAACCCTTTCTCCACTAGCCAATTATGCCACTTTAAGACTGACGCAGATTAAAGCCGTGACGATCTGAAGTGGTGAATGTGTGTTAAATGACCAGGGCTGAACACAGGTTGGATGTGTGAATGTTCACTAGGTCTGTGTGTCATGTGCACAGAGATGGAAAAGGGCAAATAGTTGAATAAATACAGCTGCATGAGATGCATGAATGCCATGTTCAAGCATCATATGTACATGCACTAAAACTAAGGGTGACCTAGCAGTGTAGCCATAGTGACTGTCCACTGAGAGCTTGTTTCTCTTTAACTACGCTCCCATGAGCCAGCAGGCCAGAGCCCCACTGAGCCTGTGTGCTGTTTGTGCATGTTGGTCTCAGTTGTTTTAACTTTAGACTTTTGTCCACTTTGTGATGATACCTAATCAAGGAAAAGCTGTGTGTTTACTACTAGTAACAACTGGCACTTCCCATAACCGTGTCCGTGGGGCCGGTGTTGTCTTTGCAGACACTTGTGTTTGCATAGTTGTTACAACCGTCTAAAAGAAGAACCTGTGGAAAAGTGTGTGGGGGGGGGAAGCTCACCTCTCTCAATCTCTCTCGCTGTCTCTGTGCACCCTGTCCAGAATCCAGCAGGAAGTTCCCAGCAAGGCGGTGCTGGAGCAGGAGATGGTGTGGATGAAGGAGCATCTCTCCACTCTTGGCTCCCCTGTGGTGCTCTGCCACAATGACCTGCTCTGCAAGAACATCATCCACAACAGCAAAGAGGGTAGGCACCTCTGGGTTCCAAACACAGACTTCCTCCTACTTTCAGCTTCACACGGAATAGAGTAATAAATGCGTTGCACAGCAGGAAGTTGATCAAATGATTGATTCTTTTGTGATTTGTTTTATTTTAATTTTTTTTGCAGCTGTTTTTTCAATTTTATTTATAGTATCAAATCATAACAAGAGTTATCTCGAGACACTTTACAGATAGAGTACCACAAGCCATAAAAGCCTTAAATCAGTCAGAATAAGCTAGTCGTCCAGCTGGTCTGACCATACCCAAGGGTGTATAGTGTATTGTAGTGTGTGATGTATATTCTTCATGTTTTGTTTGTCGGTGTCTGATATAATAATTATTTGTTTGTATCATATGTCTGATGTCTTGTTATAAAATGACTTGCGATTGTGCCGCAAACCCAACTGCCCCACGGGGACAATAAAGTTATCTACTTCTAGAGTAGGTCTAGACCACACTCTATAATTTCCAAAGCCCCAACAATTACAATAATTCCCCCAAGAACAAGCAGTGGAAAAACTCCCTCTCAGAAAGAAACCTGGGACAGACCCAGGCTCTTGGTAGGCGGTGTCTGACGGTGCCGGTTGGGGATGCGATGAACAGTGGCGATAATAGTCACATTAAAGATAATGTAACAGTGACTTCAAATGGTAGTCGTAGTAGTTCATGTCATATCAGGGCACTGCAGGGCGTTACAGGATGTAGCGTGGCCCAGCAGGGCATGGATGGACGTAGCAGGAAGCTGCAGGGTTCAGCAGGATGCAGCATGACACTGCAGGGCACAGCAGAGCTTAGCAGGGTGTAGCAGGACCACGGCGACCGCTGCAACCAAGATCTTGGTGCCAACGTACGCCCTTGTCGGGCTTGAAACTCTACAAGCCTGATAAGGCTCCTCTGCATTTGTGTGTGTAAATATGACCATGGCTGTACCTTTTAGCTAAATGGTGCCAGTGATCCTCTGCCACAGCCTACATGTTTTTGAGCAGACACCCACCATTATACACTTTACATTTTCTGTGTCCTCTTGTTGCCTCTCAGGTCATGTTCGCTTTATAGACTATGAATACTCCAGCTACAACTACCAGGCCTTCGACATCGGCAACCACTTCAATGAATTTGCAGGTTTGTCAAACCACGGTGTGATTTGTGTTATATATATATATATATATATATATATATATATATATATATATATATATATATATATATATATATATATATATATATATATATATATATATATATATACATACATACATACATACATACATACATACCGTTACAGTCATTCCCTGGCTGCAGTGATGGTGCAGACACTATGAGAGCACAGATGCAGAAGAGCTGGAAACGCTGACCAATCAGAACAGACTAGGCTTTGTCTTAAAGAGACAGGCACTAAACTGGGCTTTTCAGACCGAGGGTAAATAGATGAACATTTTGACAGACAAAATGAGAAAAATATTTTTTGAACATTAAGGCAAAATACAAGTATGATCTTGAAAGTGAGCTTAATATGGGACCTTTAATGTTCTATCCATACAGCCTGGCTTATTATGTAACTGTGTGTCCCTGTGTGTGGTCAGGAATGGCAGAGCTGGACTATGGGCTCTACCCCAGTCGGGAGATGCAGATGGACTGGCTCAAAGAGTACCTGCAGGCATACAAACTCTTCACCATGAAAACAGAGGAGGTCAGCCCGCGGGAGCTGGAGACGCTCTATGTACAGGTCAACAAGTTTGCTCTGGTGAGGAGGAATATGTCTGCATAAACACACACGATCTCTTACACACAAACACCCACAGTATCTCGCATTACTTGACCTTCACCTGATATCTGATTTGTCTCTCTCAAGGCTTCTCACTTCTTTTGGGGCTTCTGGGCGCTCATCCAGGCCAAATATTCCTCCATTGACTTTGACTTCCTCGGGTAAGTCGCTGTATGAGTATGTATCTGAGCTGTATCTTTACTACATTCAGCAGTGATATGGACTGTCTATTTATGTATATTGTGTTGTTACCATATCACTTTCGCATTTCCATTGACTTACTTACACCTCACTTTACAACAGCTTTGTAATGCCTACTTAATCTGCACTTTATGTGGCCTTTATGTAGCTTATTGTATTCTGTATTCTTGTATTGTATGAATGTGTAACTGTATGTTGTCCTGCACACTTACGCTTTTCTTGGTCGCCGTTGTAAATGAGAACCTGTTCTCAACGGCCTACCTGGTTAAATAAAGGTTAAATAAACAGAAAAATTAGTGTTTGTGAAAGATTTAGTGCAGCGTGTGGTAAACCCCCCAATGTAGGCTATTACCTAAGTGATGGGTCGGGTGTGTCTGAAAGGAATCTGTCTGTGTGGGTTAAACAGAGCATTATGAAAGACTGAAACCAAAAACCCTAAAAGCCAAGTCTCATTTCTTTTGTGAGCATCCATACCACTTAACACTTCCTGCCTACACACCTGCCACCCCCCCAACAGCAGGTCTGCCTCCCCTAGTGGTTTTACAGAGAGGGGAACCGCCTCACTGAGAGAAAGACAGTGCAAGAGTGAATATCGATGCTACTTTGCCTGTTAACAGAAGTTGGTGTGAAGTGAATGAGTGCTGTGCTGTTACTACGGTTACCTGGCCAGCAGTGGAGAAAGCCTCTGTGCTGCAACATCATCAACAACAACAAGCGCTGCAGTGTGTTTCTGCTCATTCGGCTTATTTGCTAGTGTGCTAGTGTGCTAACATTAGCGGAGTATGTCAAGTATAACACAAAATACTTCACTTTGGTCATATAAAAGTTTATTTATTTTAGTGCCAGAATAGCGCCCGCTACATTAGTTTTCTCCACGGGGCGATCATTTTTGGTTGTGACCAGCAATGTCGGTACTTAAATTTGATTGGTGCTGTGTCTGTGTGGGTGAGTTCACTTTAGTTCTACAGCTACACAGGGACAAATAAATCACTAAAGGTATTTTACCCAAAGGAAGAATATGTTGTGTATCAACATTTGTGAGCCATACAGTTGCCATATTTTGTCCTCTTTTAAAAAATGGAAAGGTAACAGCACAATAGCTGCAGTATCATTCTAGTTGATATTCCCGTATACAAAAAGTGAGGAGAATTCAAACTTTCTTTCTTTTCTTTCTTGCAGGTACGCTGTGCTACGTTTCAACCAGTACTTCAAGACCAAACCTGCAGTTATGGCCCTGCAGATCCCAGAATGAGAGGAGAAGGACCGACTGCGGAGAGAAGACCGGAGGGAGGGTGGAACAGGTTTTCTGCTGCGATGTCCTGTAGGGTGGGAACTCTTCTCTGTGAGCCAGCTGTTGATGGACCACTGCTTGGTCTTCCTCTTTCATCACAACTCTAGCTCAAGAATGATAAAACTTCCATGGGTTATGTGTGTGTGTGAGTTTATGCTTGTGTATGTTGGTGTTCTTAATTTATCTCGGTAAAAACCCAACGTGTTTCTTTCCCTCTTCAGGCAACTGAACAAGGCGTAGTGAGCACAGCAGCCTACATTTTGGGGTAGAGATCACAGACTTAAAACTTGCTTTAATGTCTGTCACTCGGGCGCCAAAATGTTCCACAACGCTGGAAATGAAGTTCCAAAGAGGGACGAGACTGTTGAGGGTTTGATGCTGACATTGACAGATGACTGACTACAGAGGCATTTCACCTGTGATTCCTCAGATTTAGCATGTGGGGTGTGTGGTGATACCATACCTCCTCCTCCTCTCTGCAGATATTTTAACACTTAAGTTGATTTGTGCGCTCTTTCCTTTTTCTTTCCTCCATCTTTGATGCTAAGTGCTCGTAGCTGCAGTATTTCTGCACTGCACTTCCCAGAGATCAACTGTGCATCGAACACTGTGGGCGGTTCATCTTTCCTCTGATTTTGTTGATTTTTTTTTTTTCTGTTATTGTAGTTTGAGCTTTTGTCAGTTATTCCAAGCAAACTGCTGCTGCTGCTGCTGCTAGACATGTAAAACCAACTTTTCTGTGTGCTAGTGGACTTTTCCCCTGAAAGGACCTACCAGACACTGTGTGTGTGTGGAACAGCAAATGGAAAAGCTTTCCATACACTGGCTGAAGGTTGCATCACTATTGTGTTATAGCAATCAGTGATAGAGAGTAGCTAAATGTGCATTTATTTATTCATGTATGTGAAGACATTAACATCTCAGGTGAAACAACTCTCCAGTTTGTGTTGCTTTGTGTTGAATTGGGAAGTGATCTGAAGCAGGAGGGGAGATGGTTGTTGGGTAAAGAGAGGGCACCTGTGTAAATGTCACTCTAAACTCTGTGTGCATTTCTGCCCTCAAACTGTTTTCCACCTTCTTGACTTTTATGGTTACAGCGAATCGCTCTGTTAAACTTTCCATTTAAACTTTCTGGACCTCTTGGAAAAACACAACCTCTATCACCCCCACTGCCAAACCTCCCCCCATCCTCCCCTCTTTTATGCCCTCCTGTGTCTGCTCCCTCCTCACATTACTATCTTTGATCTCCTCCCACCATGGTTCAGTTTCATATCTCTCTTTATCTGTTGAGATGGAGGCAGTAGCACCTGTTCCACGGGCCATCTTAATTCAGAGACTGCTCTCAGCCCCACACTGTAATCCATTCACATACCAGATTTGGAGTCACATTTATTTACATAATCAGACATTGCACAAGTTATATCTGGGGAAAAAATCAAGTCTAGCTTTCAAAAAGAGGCAGGAATGGGTTATCTGGGGCTGTGTTGCTGTCATGAGATCACCTAATACTTGGATAGGAAAGCATGGTGTCTGACACTCCAGAAATTATCCAGACAGACAGACAGACAGACAGACAGACAGACAGACAGACACGCTAGAACTCCACTGGTTATCATCAAAGTCTGTTTACAGGTGTTGCGGAGTACATATGTATAAAGCCTTTTAGTGTCTCCAGAGGGAGCTGTGTGAAATCTGATTAATCCTCATGTGATGTCACTTGAGTCAGCGTCTGCTGGGTCTCAAGACTACACAAGACTACATGCTCATCTCTGCTGGAGGTGAGCGGCTCCAGGCTACATTAGATGCTACTAACGCATCCGAATCTCCAACCAAACTGTTGCGGTCGAGTTGCATTGTGGGTAATGTAGGTGCCATGTTTTGACAAAGTAAATACTGTATCTCTGGTTCTGCTGCATCAGTTTTGATCATTTTTGTTTTTAGACTGTTGATGAATCTGCCAATGTTATAGAAGTGAAATGCTAAATCTGTGAAGTAGTCTATTCAATTCAATTTTATTTATAGTATCAAATCATAAGAGTTATCTCGAGACACTTTCCAGATAGAGTAGGTCTAGACCACACTCTATAATTTACAAAGCCCCAACAATTACAGAAATTCCCTCAAGAGTAAGCAGTGCGACAGTGGCGAGGAAAAACTCCCTCTTGGGAAGAAACCTGGGACAGACCCAGGCTCTTGGTAGGCGGTGTCTGACGGGCCGGTTGGAACAAAGCATTCCCACTCTTGTGACCACTCTTAGGTTAACACACTACAGGCTTAGTGGTCTTATACATATCCTGTCTTTGTACTCTCATTTGGTATTGTACTTCCATAAAGGGAGAACTTGCTAAAGACAAAACTGAAGCAGTAGAGGCCAAGATATCTCCTAGCCCCTAGTATGGGTCTAACAGCAAAAACACTTGCAACGCAATGGCGTCTTTGATTAGCCCTTCTTTGACTGGCAAATGCCCATGTCTTTCAAAGTTGACGTCCCCAGTTTGCAATGCAGAGTTTTCTCTGTAAATGTGTAGAGAAGCTGAAATGACTTGTGATGTCACTTCTGTCCAGGGCTGCAACTAGTTATTCTTTTCATTCTTAAGTCATATGCAGATTATTTTTTTCAATTAATTGTTTAATCAATAGAAAATTGTGAAAAATGCTCATCATATCTTCCCAAAGCCCAAAATAACCCCTTCAAATATCTTTTTGTGTGTATTGTTTGACCAACAGTCCAAACCCATTCATGCTTACGGGGAGAGTACTACTAACCATGGCCAGTAAGCTGGTCTTTGAAACCTGCAGAGACCTTGACACTGAGCAGTGTCTTGGTTGACTCGATTCACCACAGGCACTGGCCTCATGATGAACTTAAGCACAGGATTCACTCCTCCTCCCCATCACTGATTTGGTTACACTGGACTGATCAACGCAACACACGAATGAATGAATGAATGAATCTGAGCTTTAGATCTTCTTCTGAAGCTGTTCATTCATGCTGGGCTCCAGAAAAGGGATGTGTCCTCTCTCTCAGCCACACAGGATATCCAGCCCCTCACAGGCCCAGCAGGGGGAGACACTGAGCCCTGACCTTTGTCCTCCACTGCAGGTTTCATGTAACCGATAATTAATTTAAATAAATAACCGTTAATAATTTACCAAGTGAGCAGCGGCCCTTCAAAACAGCAGAAGAGACACTAACTGATGTTGAGGGTTTTTCAGTTAGGACAGTTAACCCGAGAATGTGTTTTCAGAGGGATCACATTTAGATTTGAAATGTGTTAGTTGTAGTTTTTTTCTTAGACGTGATGATCAGAACCTTCTGAATGTGAATTATAACTCATTTTAGGGCTGTGAGGTGAAAAAGTGTTAATCAATGAAAGATATTCTTTTGTTGGCACACATTTGGGAGAAAAAAAGCTACCTGTTCAATTGTCTTGAAAAAGCTCATATCACTCCAAGTGCATTTTTCATTTGAGGATAATCAAGAGGCCCTTGTTTCAGGTGACTTATAGTGGAGTAATCTGGTTAGTAGATTTGCAGATAATGGCCAAATTAGTGAGCTTGCTGCTTGAGCGCACAATCCTAATACCCTGGTAGGAATTCAGCCTGGATAAAAAGGGCATTTGCACTGAATGAATTTCTCTATTCACTTTATAGAGCACACTGACCCTGATGGAAGCCATTGGTTGACACAGTTTGGGATTTTGGAAGAGGAATTTAGGGTTGGTTAAAGTCTAGAGCTAAATGTTGGGTTGAAGGCCGATTGAGGTTGTCCTGTAAAACTTTGATTCGTTTGGCCCATTGGTCGTCTTACCCACTGTGATGTCTGGCATCAAAAGATTCAGCATCAAAATCATCTCAGAGTTGTTAAAGGGACAGTTCACCCCAAAATCAAAAGACATGTTTTTCCTCTTACCTGTAGTGCTATTTATCAGTCTACTGTAGGTTGTGTTGGTGTGAGTTCAGTGTTCAGGAGATATCGGCCGTAGAAATGTCTGCCTTCTCTCCAGTATGATGGAACTAGATGGCACTTGGCTTGTGGTGCTCAAAGCGCCAAAAAATACATTTGAAAAACTCAGCAGCAATGTCTCTTTGCAGAAATCATGATGTGGTTACTCAAGATAATCCTGGTTGTGAGCAGTTTCATGTAGGAACTATTTTCTTTATGAATTATTTCTCATGATGTTAAAAACTTTTTTACTTAATCTACAAATGCTTCCGTTGTATATGTGACAACGCAAGTTAGCACATTAGCCCTACGACAGATCTCTCTCACCGATTTTTGTTTACCTAAACATTAGCGAGAGATTTTGCACTGCTGACTTCACTTCCAATCAAGCTGGACATTAGTGTTGTGGCTCTACAGACCATAATAAGAAAACAATGAGATGTATAAATGCTTAAAGTAACTAGTTACAAAGCTGACTTTTGTTGACCACTGTCTCATGACATTACACACTTGGTAAGGTGAAAATAAGCCAAACAACAAGTTGTTGTGGGCATTCAACAAAGATGGTCCCTGTTTAAAGACCAGCACATTTGATCTGTTTTGGTGGCAACCTCCAGTATCCCAGAGGAGTCTGAATTTCCTGTTCCAAGCTGATTTCACTCTTTGGGTTTGGCCTTATATGGTGTTTTATAGCAGTTTTTATTTATTGAGTGAATCTAATATTGCATTTCACACCTTTTTTCTTTTGTCATGTTCTAATCATTCCAAAATGGTTAGCTTCAGATGGTTTGCATTGAAGTTCATTTGAGAGTCACTATTTCTGTGTGAATGTACTAACTTAATTTTAAGAAACACTGTACAGATAACTGAATATTTTTCCTTTGTATGCTAAATTTACTTTTTGTAAATGCTTTGAGCACTGTGTAAAGGGACCTAGCGTTTAGCTTGCAGATGTGACTTTGTAAATGTACTTATCCACTGCTTAAGGAGATGCTGCGTCCAGCTGAGATGGAGGATGTAAATACTGTAAGAAATACTGTGAAAAGCTTACTGTACAGTGATCCTTTACACCTCTGTAGGAGTGGCAAGAGGAATTATTTAACAGTTGTCAGTAAACATTTCCATTAAAACGTATAAAGAATAAACACAAACGTGTGTGCCTTTGATTGGTCTGCTCTCAGAAAGTTCTGGCTCTCCATTAAAGTACCAACATAGGACTTCTCTTCTTCTGACACGCCAGCTTCCTCCTGGTAGTGTCGGAGTTGGCCTTAACAGGAGGAAGGAAGGAGAGCACTTGTGCTGTGGGACATCCTGCCAAAACACACACACACACACACACACACACACACACACACACACACACACACACACACACACACACACACACACACACACACACACACACACACACACACACACACACACACACACAGAGAACAGACTGGTTATGACTCCTAACACTCAATGTCTTTGACCTCATCTGCCTTTTTGATTTACTTACACCAGCACCTTATTATATTTAATAGACTCCAGTCAAAACCAAGTTAGCTACCATTCAAGAAAAAAACAACCCAATACATTTTAAATAGGAAGAAATGCAAATGATTAATCTATGGGTAGGAAAGGAGGTTACAAATGCGTTAGAAAATCAGCCCCAGCTTACTTCCTGGACATGGTCACACCCTGTACCCCAACCCCCCCACTCCGCTCTGCTTCAGCCAACCTGCTTGCTGCCCCCTCACAGCGAAGGACAACTAATTACTCAACCAAGTCCAGACTGTTCGCTGTTCTGGCTCCTAAATGGTGGAATGAGCTCCCTATCGACATCAGGACGGCTGAAAGCCTACACATCTTCCACCGAAGGCTAAAAACACATCTCTTCTGACCACACCTCGGATAAACATGGAAAAATTATATATTTCTTGAAGCTGCACTTTTATGTGGCTCTTTGTAGCATTACCAATTTAAAGCTAATGTACTTTCACTTCCTACTTGTCTGGAGTTTGCACCTTCAGGGTTGAAAGCACTTAATTGGAAGTCGCTTTGGATAAAAGCCACAGCTAAATGACATGTAATATAATGTAAAAAATACACCATTTGCCTTCCTCACAGAGCTTTTTATGCCAAAGCGAAGGAACTGTGAGCTGATTGGTAAGGTTTTTTGAATGACAAGTCTACAGCCCCAGCTTGCTACCCTGTCAGACTGAATAGCAGTGCTTTGATCCAAATGCTAACGGTGGACAATGCTAACATGCTGATGTTAAGCAGGTAGAATATTTACTGTGTTCACCTTCTTATTGTAGCGTGATAGTATAGTAACAATTAGCACAAAACACACGTATTGGTAATGCCATTAGTTTTGCAAGTATTGGACAATCTGAAATTTGACCGGATGTTTGCGCCATGAATGTAATGATACCTATACCTGGGCTTTTTGTTTCGCCTGATACTAAGTACCGATCCGATACAAGTCTTTAATTGATAAGCTGTATGCCTCACTGTGTGGAAGTGGGATCATTCTTTGTGTATAAGGCAACATCAGGCTTATACGTGTACTGAATTGATATTTATCATTACAACTGAAGAAATGAATAATGAAGAATTGAATTGACAGATACCTGATCCAACTATTTGAGTCAGCATCGGCCTTGTGTTGCTCAGGATGGACATCCTCGCTGTGTCCACTATCGGGGCTTAGCACCTCCCAGGACGGCTGTGATTGGTTTAAAGAAATACAAACAAGCCAGAGTTTTTCCCCTATCCCAGAATAGGTAACTGTGTAGCCAGACCATACTCCACTGACAGCACAGACACAGCGCTGTGGAGAGGTCTGGCAATGTGAGACTGGTATCGGCCCTACATCCAATATCGGTGCATCCCTAGTTTGCGCACACACAGTAGGAAAAGCACAAGTGTAAGTAATGAAATGAATGAAGGCTGTATTCCATTTAGCTGCCTTTATTTCAGGTTGGAGGTATCGTGTATACACTGGCTCACGGTCACTGGAACACTTGAATTATTGTTACCAATTATTATTATATTATTGTTAGTGCTGTTAGGAACACCTGTGCATTTCCTACTACGACAAGTCAAAATATCTGCTGTGGAAAAAGCCCACTAACCTGGAATGGCTGTTAAGTGCAGCTATAATACGTGTTATTAGTTACAGCTGTGCATGACATGTTAAGATATCCACTTTTCAAAGTATCGCTTTAAGAGTAAAGTGAAAACCACATTTGGATTTACTTTACTTTGATTTACTAAGACTTTTCCAATGTGATTGATCAGTTTGCATTAGATGCTAATGGGGGAAAATACAACATGGAAGAATCCGCTGTTGTGCTTATTGTAGGAATATTTTATCAAGAGTATGTGTGTATGTGCTAGTTGCAAAAGAGCTGGGTGCAGTCAAATAGAGGAAGTGGTTAAAATTACTCCGGGTGACCTCTTGATGCACAAAAGGTTAAGCTTAAGTCATCGAAATAGTTTAGGCTTTATACGGCACGAAAGGGAATTGTTTAAAGGTTACGGGAACAAGAAGAGGAAGTTGCACCACACAGAGGCCCCAACCCCGTGATATATGACATAATGTGTATTAATTAATATAAAGAGCTGAGGTGGTGTGTGTTACCATGGGAACGACCTCTGGGAGACCTGAATTGTGGAGCAAAGTAAGCTGAACCAACTGAACCCAGGTCTGTAGGAGAGAGATTCACACAACCCTGTCTCACACACACAGACACACACACACACACTAATGTTAAAATCAAAAATCATACCAACCACAGTTAGCACAACCAATTTATTGTCTTTCAAGAAAAAAAAACCACAAAACTCTGAAAACATCGAGAAACGTACACCTTTAAATTACACAGGCTCTTATAAACAAAATAAAGTCTCTTTCTATATTTACATCAGCAGGGGTAACGACTCAGCATGTATCCACTAAAATAAGATAAACATTTTCCTCTCATATCTCCGCCATCTTTCCATAGCCCCGACCCTGATTGTTTTGTTTGAGGGTTTTTTCCCGCCATTTTGATTTGTCATCCTTGCAGTTAGCTCACCGTGGATTCAGCCCAGTGTTATTTAAGTACACTAAGTTTTTGTTTGTCAAATGTTCCTATTGGTCAATATGCTTATTGAGTTTTGAGAACAAAGACACCAAAACTATCCATGTGCTCAGAAGTGCTACAGGCTAAAGCTAAACATACAGAGCTAAATTTCTGGCACTATTCTATTTGATGTAACCTCATTAGTTATCTGCTGAGCAGTTATTTTGGGATGCAAGCAGTCTCCACTACTCCAACACCACCTTCACTGGAATGGAAAGCAGTAAAGCATTAGCTCCTAGCTAGCCAGTCATCAACACTTATTGTGTCTTGCATTAAGTTTAAACTGGAACAATTTATAAGATTAAGCTACAGATCATTTAATATTACTCAGCTTTTAAACTTGTAGATTAACTCATTCAATCAGTTTTGGAACATGCAGTCACTTAAGATGGTATATGCTAAACTGTAGCATCATTTGCATGAAGTTTACCATTTGATTAATGAAACTAAGGCGCTGAATTTCAAATTTCCCACAAGGAAGGTCATTGTCCTACTTGAAAAGTTGGGTGTGTTTTCATAAGTTTACACATTTGGCAGCATGAAGTCAAATCAACATGTCTGTCCACACTGCTAACAGCACACAAATATTACTTTTACAAGCTTGTATGACTTTACAACACAAGTTTTCGGCTTACTTCTGAAACAATCCGCATATGTTGGCTTCAACCATCAGTGAACACAGCCTTTCTATCAAAGAACATGGTGTATGCTAAGTGCTAACATGGATGCCTAATATTACTCAGCAAGCTACATTGTTAGCGTGGAGCACCATAGCCAACAATGTAATGTAAGGACTCATGGATCATTTTGGTTTCTGCGTTCTCATTAAGTTGACCTAAAACATTTGGTTCTATTTCTATTTCTTTCACTTTGCTCATAACCATTAATTGACCTTTTTTTTTTTTTTTTAACATCCTACCAATGAACAACAGCTTGTGTTTTGGGATTGATTTATCTCTCTGTTAGATGTCTGTGGACCAGGAAAATAAAAGATGAAATAAGAAGCCTATTCAGATGGAACTTCACCTTAATTCTATATATGAGGCCAATTGCAAAACGAAAATGGCTACAGTATTCATATATGAAACTAATTCCAGTGCAGCTTCAGGAAATTTGAGAATCAGAATGTCAACATCTTGGAATATATATATGTATATATATTTGAAGGTGTTGTATGTGGATATTTTGTCACAGGAGCATCTCAAAAGCAGCAACAACAAAAATCACAGATAGCAGTTGCTCAACACAACAATCAATTAACACTCAAAGAAGCAAACACAGAGGTATAAAAAATAGGTGAGGCTGAGGTCAACCCCCCCATGCTATGGAGAGGGAACTGACAGACACACAAATACAGCATATACAGCACAGCTCAGCCGGCAAGGAACAGGGGGGTCAGATTGGTATTTATTGTACTCTACATTATCTGGAATGCAACTTCTTCACACAATTTCATTGGCAGTCTGATTGTAAACCATTACAGTGACCTATTTATACGTTATTTTAATGGGTTTCTATCCTTTTACTCAGCATTGTAATGATTTTAGGCTTCTTTATTTAAATGCATTATGCACTTTGAAGTACCTTTGTGTAATGAAATGGGCTATACAAATCCACTTGCCTTGCCTTAACTGGAACATGTACTTCATCGATGGTGACAAACTAAATTCTGCTTAATTCTCTTTCGAGCCACTAAATGTACGTGAAGCAATGACTGACACCTGCCATGATTGGGTTTTCAGAGAGACTGATTTAAATCATCTTAAGGGGACAATGTTCCAAAGTGCTGCTGTGATGTGATTCTAATTTAATTCATTAGTTTTTACTTTACAACAACACCAACTGTCTAATGTCTTCTGTGGCTCCGACCGCTCCCAGACCTCATCAGGGGTTATCTCTGGTTGAGATTTGCGACTACAAATCTATACAATAAATCCCGAGTTAAAAAATGGGGGTATGACGTTTATAACAACATGGGCATTTACCAGGAAGGGAAGGGTCTTATGTAACACAGTGTGAAGTTGCATTATGGGAAAAGTAGGAGCCAGTGTTTTTGGAGCTTGAACCGTACTGGGGAGAACTACGAATCAGCATAGCTCAGCCCCTCCATCTTTATGGAAGTGCAACACTACATCGCTGAAATACATCTTCGATCTCTCTTATTCTAACTCTCTAACACTTTTAAGATCAAATTTGAATTGGAGGGTTAAAACTTGCCAAATACCAGGTGCCACACCATCCAGACTGAGCCCCCACCTAAATGTTTACATGCACTGGATTAGCCACAGCCTGCGTTGCAATACGTGTTGGTGTTCTCAACACTAATCAAGTGTTAGTGGAAGATTAGCAGACAGGAGCTCCGGGTGTTTGAGTTAGTAATAACCAGCCTTCACCAGCAGGGGGCAGGACTGACCCACTGAGAACAGACCGCTGCTCTCTGGCCTGACGCTCACTCAGCTGTCCAACAGGTGGAAACATGGCTTCTATTAACTTTCCTCCGATGAATGTAATCTCTGTGGTGCATTTTGTTTGCCAAAAGTCAACGTGGGAAGAAAAGGAGAGGCATAAGGGGCCTCTTGTTTTCTTCCCATCATAAAACGATAATAGGCTACATATTAATTTCAACATGGCTTCTGTAATAAAACAAAGCAGCTGATGACATGTCTATGACTAAGATAAGACCATGCCTTTGTGTATGTGTGTGTGTGTGTGTGTGTGTGTGTGTGTGTGTGGCAGGGTTTCACTGAAAACAACTAATTTACAAGGGAGTGACTATGACGTTTTCTCATCACATCTCTTCACTTTTGCCTAACAGAGGGGCAATTTTCTCATTCGGAGACAACTCCATCCCTCCCGTTTCCCCTGTTCGTCCTCCATTCTTTCTTCTCTGACTGTCAATCAACAAAGATCCCCCTTCCTCCTCGGCTATCCTCCCCTCTCACCCCTCACCTCCATTTTCCTTTTTTCCCCTCTCCCACTCCCCTTTCAGTCTGTCAGGAGCACCAGTTCTCCCTCACTCCTCTCTCCTCCGTCGCTTTCCTCTCCTTCGCTGTACGGAGGGCGCTCCCTCTCTCGTTCCCTCTCTCGCTCTCTGGGCAGGGAAGTAGGCGTAGCCTGGCCCTCGGCTCGACACAGCGCGGGGGGGACCTGCGGCAGGTAGTGCTCCAGTAACGCGTGGTGAAAGGGCATGGTTGCCACCGAGACCGAGCCGGCGGCGCCGCCTGGGTACTGGCCATCGCTGTGGGGGTAGTGGATCTGCTGGGGTTCTGTTTGACTGAAAAGACGGGAAGTGACACGCGTACAATAAGACTGTAGGATGAATCAACTTCATGTGTTTCTATTGATACATCAGTTGGCTGATTTTCAGAGACATATACCTTTCATATGATGGAGGTGATGAGGATCATGCATAGTACACACTGGTTATTCTGAACCGTTATTAAAGTATTTATGGATAGAACTGGGTATCGTTGTAAATGTTTCGATACCGGTACCGATACCTATACCTTGACTTTGATTCCAGTTCCGGTATCTTTTGAGTATGTTTGGGACTCTCGTGGCCTGAATATGAGGGCTAGTGTATCGAACCTGGAACAACCCAAACTAGAAAGTAAAGTAGGGAGAAGCACTTTTCTCTACCCATAAAATCCCAAATGAAATCAACTCTGCCCATCCTCTGGAAAGTTTTACATAACAGCTAAAAAAGATCCTTCTCTGGACAGCTCTAAGCTTTGGTGTGCTTTCTGATTTTATGTGTTTTTTTATGTCTATGACTGTACAGTATTGATGTTTTTATGCTTTCATTAGGTGTATTAGTGTAAAAATGGGATATTAGGATTAGTAGCATATAAATGTCATCTCCATTTCCTGTCTGCCTCCTATAGACTTCAGAACCGCAACGGAAACACGTTTTCCACTGTGACTTTATCATGATCTCCTGATTCATTTTAGTACTGTACAGTATGCCCAAGTATGTAAATTTGTATGTACTGTATTTTAATTTATGAAATCAAATCATTTATTTTCCTAAAGACAAGGTTAGGTGAAGCACTTCTGAGTCCAATGGCTGAGCTTCCAGTTGGGTTACTAACAGCACAAACACAAACGCAATCTGCCGCTTCAAATCATCCTCTTTGGGATTCTGGGTCAATTTTGGATAAATTCAGTAACTATGGCACCGTGTTTTGTTAAAAAACAAAAAAACACATAGTAGTAGTTTCAATTCAACCCACTGGCCTTTTCTGGGGCCGGCTCATATAATTTTTTTTGAGCTTATGGGTATTGTAGTGTTTTAATCCGCTATGCCCAAACTGATGTGACATAACATGATTTTACCAAATTCAAACTGGGGGTCATAACATAAATCTATTTGATCGTTACACTACCTGGGAGAATCCAGAGCATAGAAATAAAATGGATAGAAAGGCTATTTCCATTCAAATCAACGTAGCAGAATGGTCAGAAAAGCAGCCATTTTCATGTGTACCATTGCTATTAACATATAAACTTCCGATAACTTCATGCTTCAGCCACACAACGCACACTGCTATCGCCACGAGTGACTGCTTTATTCGGCTCGTTTTCTGTGAACGATGTGGCGACGGGGGTAACGGTAAGGCGGAGTTAGCAAGCTAACGTTAGCCAACTAACACCAGCTGGCTGGCTGGCTGGTTCCGCCGTGCTTTCAGCTGCATCGGTTACAGAGAATGAGCTGAACAGCGGGCTGGGTCTAACGTTAGCGGTCCGCTGAGCCGTTGTCGCTGCGTCTAACTGTCTGTCCTCACTCCCTGCAACCCGATCTGCGTCGGGCCGCTCTCCCATATGCGCTCATGCCAGCGAGCTGTGACACAGTTTACGGCCTTACTATGACAACTAACAATCGCCATTTTGTTGTGTACCAATCACATTACTACGGGAAACAGTTCAATGGCCTTTCTATCCATTTTATTTCTAGGGTCCAGAGTTTCTGTAGCAAGTAGCATTGAGGGGATCGTGTCTTGAAAATATCCCAGTAACTCTGAAGAAAACGGGTTTGAATCAGGTGATCAGAAATGAAATCTAAGGTCATTGTCAAATTCTTCATATTCTTTCATGTTTCTCAAGAAAAGATGTGGTGAGTATATTTGTGAGGCAAAGAAAAACATCACTGAAAGAGAAAAACACTCAAAAACCAACCGCTGTTAACAGTTCCAACCTCCAACTATTCCAGCTTCACTATTTGGACGAGTTTGAGGGAATAATGGCGAGGGATACTATTCATGGTCGAGGACAAACAGAAAAAAACAGCCCAGTTGCGGTATCAATACTCCACTTTTGTTTGTTTCTTCAAGAATAAAAGAAGAGCTTTGGGAGCTGCAGGAGCTGTATACAATCTTTGGAGGTGCAGAGAAAATTCTTGTCAATAGAGCAAAGTGTTAGTGTTGTCTGCCAGGGACAAACTCTCTCGCATTATCGCACAGTTGGTCTTTGGTTTCTACCTATGTGTGTAGGTCGCTCTCTGCTCCTGCCGGCGGTTCTTCATCATGGCCTTGTACTCGCCTACCCTCAGCCTCCGTCCCTCCACGATGCAGGTCCGTTTGGGCCGAGGTTTGTACTTGTAGTCAGGGTAGCGCTCTAGATGCTGCCTGCTCAGCCTCGCTTGCTCTTCATAGTAAGGCTGCTTCTCCTGGTTGGACATGCCCTTCCACCTGGAGCCTGAAGACAAAGACACGATGAGGGAGCGAGTTAAAACCCTAACCCTTCTCCTGGTTGGACATGCCCTTCCACCTGGAGCCTGAAGACAAAGACACGATGAGGGAGCGAGTTAAAACCCTAACCCTTGTCCTGGTTGGACATGCCCTTCCACCTGGAGCCTGAAGACAAAGACACATCGGCACAAGGACGATGAGGGAGAGAGTTAATGCACGATGGAGAGGAGTTCATTCAGAGAAGTTTTCTAGCAGCAAGTCAGGTAGGGAAGAGAGCATGCTTTAGAGCTTTATTTAGCTTAGAGTTAGCTTATTAGGAATGTTTGTAATAGCTTTGGTCTTTTGTAAATTTAATTAGGGCCCGAGCGCGGAAAGCGGCGAAGGCCCTATTGAAACTGAAGGAATTATTATTTTCTGCAAGTAAATTGGCTTTTTGAGGGGCTTAACATATTCAAAAACTCACCAAATTTGGCGGTCGCATCAAGTCTGGTGAAAATTTACGTATTTTAAGGGTTTCGGGAATAGCGAACCCAAAAAATTCGGGCCGCAGCGCCTACAAAGTTAAAAAATTGAGCCCCGGCAGAATCGCGTTAACGTTAGTAACATATGTAAGTTGGTACACATATGTAACATGTCAAGATTTACAAAAAACGTAATTAGAGCCACACCCTAAACCTAACAGGAAGTCAGCCATTTTGATTTCAAAGTTCGAAATTAGTGCGATTTTGGCCATTTCCACATGTCGTACTTTAACGAACTCCTCCTAGAGATTTCATCCGATCAACTTCAAACTCGGTCTGTGCCATCTTAAGACGTTAAAGATGAAAAGTTGTTAAAAGAAAAACTTTCCGTCATAGGGCGTGGCCGTGGCGGCCATTTTGTGCGTTTCGCCGCCGAAACAGGAAGTGGGTGTAACTCGAGTGTACGTTGTCCGATTACCTCGAAACTTTTCAGGATTCATAAGAGTCCAACCCTGAGGACAAATAAAGGCCGATATTTACTTAAAGTCACAGCGCCCCCTAGTGGCAACAGGAAGTAGGCCTAAAAGTCAAGGTGCTATACTTTAACGAACTCCTCCTAGAGATTTCATCTGATGGACTTCAAACTTGGTCTGTACCATCCCAACACCTTAACGATGAAAAGTTATTAAAAGAAAAACTTTGTCAGACGGTGTGGGCGTGGCGGCCATTTTGAGTGTTTAGCGATGAACAAAGAAGTTGTAACTTGAGTGTACGTTGTCGTATCTGCCCGAAATTTCTCACGATAGACAAGGGTCCAGGCCTGAGGACACCTACAGGCCAAAATTGACTTTTGGTCATAGCGCCCCCCGCTGGCAACAGGAAATGCCAGGCCCCCTTTCATAACATTTGAACCGTTTAAGGTAGAGTATTGTGTGAGGTGTCATTGAACTCAGCAGAGACTTCATTCTTCATTGGTGATGGTTTGACCCGCCCCCTAATCTTAAGCCATGCCCCCTTTCATAACATTTTAACCATTTAAGGTTGACCCTTGTGTGAGGTATCAATGAACTCAGCAGAGAGTTCCTTCTTCATTGGTGATGGTTTGGCCCATCCCCTAAGCTTTAGCCACGTCCCCTTTCATAAATGCTGACCCATCTAAGGTAGAGTCTTGTGTGAGGTATCATTGAACTCAGCAGAGAGTTCCTTTTTAATTCGTCATGGTTTGACCCGCCCCCTATGCTTTAGCCACGCCCCTTTACACAGCTAATGAACTGTATGATGTAGAGTCTTGAGTGAGGTATCGTGAACTCGGCAGGGAGTTCCCTTTTCATTGGTGACGGTGTCTGAGTGCAAGGAGCGGCGTCCGCAGGTAACCCAGACGCGCGCAGAGGAGCAAGGGCCCGTCCATCGCTGCTTGCAGCTTTAATTTAAGTCTGATCTTAGTCGTCATATAATATTTGTTCACTTTTATTGGTTTCCTAGTGGCATCAACTTGAGTCCATCCTGGAACATTTCTCCCCATTGTTTCCTGTCCATCCTAACTGTCCAATAAAGGCAAAATGCCAAAGCATAATCTCACAAAACATTGTCAAAAATATCAATCACAGTAGATGCCTTTTAAAAAAGGTATACTATGCAGGATTTTCCCCATAAAAAACAATGTATAGACTCATTCAAAAGTAATCACTCTCAATCACAGAGACCCTGCCCTCTGCCTGTATCTTTTTATTATTTTTGTTTGGGACATTTCTGGGCGTCAGCTTTTGGGCGCTGGGTGTGTAGCGCCCGTGCATGCACGCATCCAAGAGAAAGCTACGAGAATGTTGGACCAAACGCAAATATAGCGCGGTGAAACGGCAAGTGGACAAAGCTCGTTCCAAAATGAGAGAGAATCCAGGGTTTGTCCCCCTGTACTTGTGTAAAGTACGTCGTAAATTCGTCGTAAAAGTCGTTGTAAATGAATGATTTTCTGTCTGAGCAAAACATTCATCACAACTATATGACCTCCCCGCAACGCTAACTCGGTAATACAGCACCATAAAGAAAAGACCTTTACAACAGCAGGTGGGTAAAAACACCAAGCGGCCGCTAAAATTAACACAAACTGAAAGTTACAAATAGCCACTTTAAGTAGCATCTTATTAATCAAATTATGCATTTAATGTGTATTAAGTACATCAATTGTTTACATGACTGTGCGTTATTTGCATGCATGTTTGTATCCACGTCTGCATGTCTGTGTGTGTCCGTGTGAAAGTGGTTGCTCCCAACAACAAGCTCTCCACAATAAAATGGGATGTACATGTTTGGTCCAAGGAAAGGGATTCAGACCAGTATGTGTGTGTGTGTGTGTGTGTGTGTGTGTGTGTGTGTGTGTGTGTGTGTGTGTGTGTGTGTGTGTGTGTGTATGTGTATGTGTGTGTGTTTGTTTGTGTGTTTGTTTGTGTGTGTGTGTCTGGCGGGACCAGCAGGTGGCTGTTCCTGCCCTCACACGTGCCAGCCAGCGTCTCAGAATAGAGGCTCAGAGTGACCCCACCCCTACCCAGTGCTTGGCTTACCCAGGATCTTGCTGATGGAGGAGTTGTGCATGTCCGGGAAGGCCTGCAAGATCCTCCTGCGCTCGTCCTTGGCCCAAACCATAAAGGCATTCATTGGTCTCTTGATGTGGCCCGAGGAGGGAGGGGGCCGGGCCTCAGGGTAGCTTCCTGGGACCGAGATGGGCAGGGCACCTAAAGCAAAGAAGGCTACAGTAAGACGAGCACACCAAACTGCTCGGTTTGGAATATGTTACTCATTCCTTCTTTTAATTCCTTGGTATTCTTGTTTTTAACCTTCTGCTGGGGCCTCAGCTGGTTCTTAACCTTTACTTGTTGAAGTCACCCACAGACATCCTATTTCTCATGCAGTTATGATTCACTTTCTCCACCCACATTCTCCATCCTGGGTGTGTACCGGAAACGTGTGCTCTAACACACTTCAACAAGATGATATAATAGTCTGCTGAACGTGGAGGTGGTAGTGAAAGTTATTTTGGGATATTTAAATGTCAATTCAATATTCAAAGGGGGTGATATCAATTTTTTTTTTTTTCATAATCACTAGTATAGTATACTTCCCTTCAAATATGAAGATGTTTTCAAACATCCAAGGAAGGGTTCAAATCAATGGCAGCTGGACTTGGTTAAATAAAGGGCTTCACAGACATGTTGGTCTCTCATCCGAGAGACTTGACCAGTTGGGACTGAACCGGTAGAGAAGCCCAGCTAGTTATCCTCAGGGGGGGTCAGTGTCAAAACCATCGATAGCGCTCCGTTGGCTAGTGCTCCTGGCTGCTGTAACGACAGTCGTTGGAGGCACCGGAGGCTTCGTTACAACAGCCAGGATTGGCCCATACAGGTTAAACAGCTGGGTTTCTGGGTGCCCGGTTAGCTCAGTTGGTAGAGCCCACATATAGAGGTTTAGTCCTTGACGCAGCGGGCCCGGGTTCAACTCTGACCTGCGGCCCTTTGCTGCATGTCATTCCCCCTCTCTCCCCTTTCATTTATTCATATATCCTGTCAATAAAGGCCTACAAATGCCCAAAAGATTATCTTTAAAAAACAGCTGGGTTTCCCTACAGTTTCAATCAGACCTGAAGAGGTCTCTCGGATCAGAGACCAAATGTCTTCGAAGCGCCCTTTAACTAAGTCCTGGTGCCCTTGATTTGAACCCTTCCTTGGAGGACTATGACCTGGATGACTGAGAACCTTCACAGCCATCTTGTTATTAAAGACATAATTATTCAATAGGAATGTAACACTGCGTCAATATAAATGTTTAAAGATTACAACCGGTTGACATAAAAAACAATGACTCACAATTTGATTTTGAAATGGCCTAGGGTGGAATCTACTTCTGATTTCACTCTAGGTTTGACTTATGACGTCACGACGTGTCCTTAGTTTATTTATTTGAAAAGATTTTATTTTATTTTTGTTTAGTTATTTTGATCATTTTTAGTATTTAGGATAAAATACAATTCCTGTTGTACTTTTCATAAGAGGACACAGTTCATATAAATAAAGGATGATTTTCAGTCCTTTGTCTTGCTCTTTGTGGTCGTTTTGCGTCTCTTTTTCACATCACTTTGGATCATTATTATCACCATATAACGTTGGAAAAGCTAGAGCGGACAATAAATAAATGACACTCAAAAAGTGTAAATAGACAAAACTTTGCTAAAGAAGTCCAACTACAATCATTAGATCTAAGTTAAGTATTTTAGTAACATTCATTTGGCTTAGGTGCTGCACAAAAAGGCTCAGGTGCTGCACCTAACCCGTATAATGGCGGGGAAAAGCACCTGACATTATTAAACCGGCTGCTCCAGTGACACCTACCCTCAGAGTCACTGCTGAGGTGGTCCTCCCCCCGCTCGCAGTGAGAAATCCTCTCGCTGCGGGGAGAATCTTTATACTCCTGAAGACAAAGAAAAGACAAAGACAGATGAAGCCAGACATGCACTTAAGTCACACAAATATTCACACCCGAGCACAAAGAGACAATTTGAATTTCGACTGCAGTAAAAAGATGACCCAATGTGCAAGGGGTGTGTTCAAGGCACGCATGTGTTTCACAGTGCTATTTAAGGCAAAGAAGCTGCACGCTCATCATATCAGCTGCTGTTTAAATGCAGAGCTGTAAATGCAAAGGAAGGAAATTACAACGCTATGGAGGAGGAAGAATGGTGTTTATTGTTCGAGGGAGGAGAGGTGAAGGAGAAAAGGCAGAGTTGGGAATGTACCAACTCTGAATTTGCACACAACTATCACACCATCAGCGAATCTATCATCCATTCCCATGATGTAAAACATTATTTATCCCCGTTCGGTTGGAGTGTAATACCAAAATAGGTCAGTCATGGGTCTTGGTGTTAAAGCAGCAGCAGAGGCGAGATGGAGCAGGATAATGGAGGAGAGTCACTGAGTACAGTATTACTGTGGACAAAGAGGGAGGGCAGGTGGCTCACTCAATGCCACACGGAGGCCTTTGTGGTATTGTGAGGCTGCAGCAGCTGTTGCTCCAGGACGAGGCTGAAACCAAAGCTTCAGCCACCTCAAAGAATGAAAACCAGGACCAGAATAGAAGACCATCAACAAAAAATAACAGCCTGGGTTTTTACCGTCGGGTTCCAGACAAAAGACATAACGTTGAAATGCTTTAATAGCACTTACAACCAACGAAAACTACACAGATGCAAGATTTTCTGAAAGCAGAGTTTCCACTTTGCTTCACATTTGACTAGTCAAGTCATGTGTGCAATCGAAAGATTTTGTACTTTTTTACTGTAGCACATGACTGGACCCGCGAAAAGAAGAATAACAGCAGTTTGTAAGGGGATACTGAATACGCAGCCCCTTTTCAATTACTAATAATAAAAACAACACACACATAACTCCTTTGTCTTTTTCATACAGTGTTTACTTACCAGCATTTTCTAGAAGGCTACAGCTGGGATATTAAATCCTCAGGACAAGCATGACTCCCTGTAACCCTAAACCTGACTCCGACCCCCAATTAGACCCCTAGATGTCACTCAGAGAAAGTGAGACAGACTTTGAATGTTTCCTCATATCCAGTTTGTCCAGTAAGAGGGAATTTGTATTACAAACTCCAGGTAATTCCATTAAGGTTTGACAGATGTCTTTGTGGATAAACTGGCCTTTTCTGAACCATCACAAGAGGCTTTCAATTCTGTGAGTGGTTGGATGTGGAAGTAAGAATTTCAGACATCAAATACAGATTCTTGCTGGCTTCCCCTATCCATTAAAGTAATGGCTTTCTGTAATTCAGACACAGGTGTCCGTCATGGAAATGTATACCATGCCCCTCAAGTTTTAATGGCTGACAGGTCAACTCTAGAGATATTTTGGTTACACTTTACTTGAAGGTATCTACATAAGAGTGACATGACACGGTCATTAACGTGTCATAAACATTATAAACAAGTCATAAACGTTTATGGCATAACGCTTCTGTCATTAAGTGTCATTCGGTTTGTCATGACAAGTTATGGTTAGAGTTAGAGTTATGGTTAGGGTTAGAGTTCATGACAGTGTCATGTCACTCTTATGTAGATACCTTCAAGTAAAGTGTTACCGATATTTTTCATAATAACAATGTATTAACTGACAATGTGACAATGGCAAATGACAATAGCTGTTTTCAGAAAAAAAAGCTCTAAAACCCAATGTACACTACCTGCTCAGCAGCAAACAGCAGACAGACACAGTTAGAGACTAGCTGGTGAACATAGTGAAGCATGTAGCAGCTATGAGCCAGATATTTCCCTCAGGAGTTGGTGGAGACCAAAAACAGAGCTAAAGGAGAGTGAATATTGGCCTTACATTCATCAGGTAGCCAGAAAAAGGACTCCAAATGAATAATAACATTTCACTTCTGAATGTGTAAATTAGAAATAGTTTGCTAAGTTCATCATGTCAGTGTTGTGTTCACTACTTGTTTTCGCTGCCCCCAGTCAGCCAAAGAAAATCACTTCTTGTAGAAAGGTCCTATGACGCATGTTTGTTTGCATGTTCTAAATAAATGCGCTAGTATTCAACACTTCAGACAAATTTCATTTCAAACACTTTTGATATTTGCATGAAAGAGTAAAAAAATTCAAATAACATACATATATATATATATATATATATATATATATATATATATATATACACACACACACACACACACACACACATACATATATATACACATACATATACATATATATATATATATATATATACACACACACACACACACACACACACACACACACACACACACCTAAAGGATTATTAGGAACACCTCTAAGATTTCTCGTTTTTATATTACATACACATATATATATGTATATATATATATATATGTATATATATATATATATATACATATACATATATATACACATATATATATATATATCACATATATATATATACACACACACACATATATACATATATATATACATATATATATATAACATATATATATATATATATATATATATATATATATATATATATATATATATATATATATATATATATATATACACACACACACACACCTAAAGGATTATTAGGAACACCTCTAAGATTTCTCGTTAATGCAATTATCTAATCAACCAATCACATGGCAGCTGTTTCAATGCATTTAGGGGTGTGGTCCAGGTCTAGACTATCTCCTGAACTCCAAACTTAATGTCAGAATGGGAAAGAAAGGTGATCTAAACAACTTTGAGCGTAGCATGGTTGTTGGTGCCAGACGGGCTGGTTTGAGTATTTCACAATCTGCTCAGTTACTGGGATTTTCCCGCTCAACCATTTCTAGGGTTGACAAAGAATGGTCTGAAAAAGTAAAAACAGCCAGTATGCTGCAGTCCTGGGGGGCGAAAATGTCTCGCTAAAGCTAGAGGTCAGAGGAGAATGGGCCGACTGATTCCAGCTGATAGATCAACTTTGACTCAAATAACCACTCGTTACAACCGAGGTATACAGCAAAGTATTTGTGAAGCCACAACACGCACAACCTTTAGGAGGATGGGCTACACCAGCAGAAGACCCCACCAGGTACCACTCATCTCCACTAAAAATAGGAACATGAGGCTACAATTTGCACGAGCTCACCAAAATTGGACAGTTGAAGACTGTAAAAATGTTGCCTGGTCTGATGAGTCTCGATTTCTGTTGAGACATTCAGATGGTAGAGTCAGAATTTGGCGTAAACAGAATGAGAACATGGATCCGTCATGCCTTGTTACCACTGGGCAGGCTGGTGGTGGTGGTGTAATTTTGTGGGGAATGTTTTCTTGGCACACTTTAGGCCCCTTAGTACCAACTGGGCATTGTTTAAATGCCACAGCCTACCTGAGCATTGTTTCTGACCATGTCCATCCCTTTATGACCACCATGTACCCATCCTCTGATGGCTACTTCCAGCAGGATAATGCACCATGTCACAAAGCTCCAATCATTTCAAATTGGTTTCTTGAACATGACAGTGAGTTCACTGTACCAGATCTCAACCCAATAGAACATCTTTGGGATGTGGTGGAACGGGAGCTTCGTGCCCTGGAAATCTCCATCAACTACAAGATGCTCTCCTCTCAATATGGGCCAACATTTCTAAAGCCAAGGGAGTATTGCCTGTGTGGACCAGCTCACCATCTTTCCGCCACCATCTCTCTCCCTCTCTCTTTCTTTGTCCCTGTCCCTCTCTCGCTCTCCGGTGCCGTGGCCCCTCAGGAGCTGCTGGGCATCGTGGATGGCCTGGGTGACCACATCTCCGTCTCCGAGGAAACCTAAAGACAACAACACGGGTCAAAGAGGAGGAGAGACCTAGCCTCTTTTTGTTTCTTCAACATATTAAAAGTGATAACCAACACAGTTCCTGCTTTCAGTTTAACCACTGCCCATTTAGTTGCCAAGCGCTTGTTACTGAGGTGTGACTGTGATCTGAAATCATCTGTCAATCAAACACCCTGGGTGGTAATATGTCTTCTTCTCTGGACTTGGAGTTTCTGGGAGGCTGCACTCTCTTATTTGTACACATTGGCTATTGGTGTTAATGCTTCTATTATCTATCTATCTATATGACAATGTCACCCATTTCAAATGTAAAACCACCATGTGTAGAATTTAATTGAAGGACATCCCATTACTGTAACCAACCAAAAACACAGAGGGGGTCTAATACCACAACTTTGATTTAAACATATTAGAGGAGCCGTGGGAATGCAAACAGTTTTTTTTCTCCTTTTTTGGGATCAGAAATTCCCACTTTCTCTCACAGCAGTGGAACTGTCAGCGTAACTCACTGAGGGCAGATCGTGATGGGCTGTGGGACACTTCTCTCTGGAAATCTCTGGACCTGTAGGCCCCGTGCAGCGCCAGGGATCCCAGCTCCAGGTTCTGCGGACTTGGTGTTTTCCCCAGCTCCAGCCCCTTTGGCTTGGAGGTCAGGTTCAGGGGCTGACTGGCTTCCTAAACACACAGTGAGAGCAGATGAGCAAGGGTGGGGCCACTTTCACACATTAAGACGTCACAGCAAACAGCAAGGATGTGCATGTATTCCGGTCATGCACAGCAGATTTGGCATGTTGGAGCGCATCCGTCACACCTTTGTAGCGTCTCTTTTGTCTTCGTGTTCACCTTGTCCTTTATTAACTTTTGTTTATCTAAGCTGTGATGATGTATCTCTGCTTGAGAACCAGCCGTGCAAATACAGTTCACAAAACATACACTTTAGGCGCAATTACACACACACACACACACACACACACACACACACACACACACACACACACACACACACATTAAACCTTTGAACAGAGGGTGTGGTGTATTCAAAAAGCTTTTCAGCGTCCCAATTGTCAGAAAAGTACACACAGTGTTTACTCTGGAGTGGATCGCTTTTAACACACACACACACACACACACACACACACACACACACACACACACACACACACACACACACACACACACACACACACACACACACACAGAATATACAGAAGGCCTATATATATTAGATACACACAATGTACACTAACAAAGTCATAAGTCACTGTTGCATTTTGGATACACAATGTAGGTGTATGCATTAGAAATGTTTGTATGTAACTATGTGACTTGGGAAATGAGTTTGATACATTGAGATGAAGAATGAAATGTCTGACAGACGATACATAAACTGTAGTAATATTATACCTGTCGGAAGGATCCGCTGCTCCTCTTGACAGGGGGGGGCCGAGGGTTGGGCAGCAGCTGCATGTGATAGTCCACGGCTGTGGAAGGTGTAAAATCGATGTATGAAAAACATACACGCTCAAATACCTGCGATTTTGATTGAAGATTTGCAATGGAACACAAAATGTGGTGACCGTTAGCACTCGCTAAAGCTAACTGTTAGGAAGTGGGAGTAAGCTAACTGAAATGATGTCGGGGCCCCTCCTGCACTAACACACCCTAGTTTCTTGGTAGTTTACACTCTAAAAGTAGACTTTTCTTACTTACAACACAATACCAAAGCACATACATACAACAGTAAATGGCATGCCACATTGTTTCACTTTTGGTTCTTGTAATATACTCTTTACTGTACTATTTTGACAGTGCTTTATTTTTTTTTATTTGTAGTACACACATTGAGGTAACTTTGTACAGTCATTACTGCTAGTTTATTATGTTTATCAGAAGTTGCTCTACATTGTATTTCTTATCTTCTAAAGGGATGTCTTGTCAAGGCACTTTGACTAAATCAGCTATATTAAAAACAGGAAGTGGCCAATCAGACTGTACCAATCTCCCGCCACATCACGGGGGCGATTGGTGTAACTATGGAAGTGTTAAAAACTAAACAAAGAAATAAGACATTACCAAAGAAAACATAACAACAATATAAATAATAAAATAAATAAAAAAATACATGTTTTTAATGGATTCAAATGTTATTTCCTGTTTCAATGTATGAAATGTTATTTCCTGCTTCTTTTCACGAGTCATTTTTACTTTTTGCTATTTTCCCTAATGGCTTTTTTATTTCATAATGCCACTTTTCAAAAGTACTATTCTTTCAATTGAGACAATGTGATTGGCTGCTGCTTTGGTATGAATGAGTCACACAACTGTCTCTGTCCCATATTCAATATATTTCATTTGTATTTATTCAGAAAAAACATTAATTTAATAACGTCTGATGTTTCAAATTTGAACCAATTGCATGTTAGTTTTCATTCAATCGAACATAATTTTTTTTCTTTTTTAAAGTGACAGCCGTTAAGCCCATTTTGGAATAGAGAGTGTTTTATCATAGCATTAGTGATAGCGTCCATGTCTTTCAAAGATCTCTGGCTATAGCTGACCTCAGTCCTTTAACTAGGCCTTCGTCATCTGTCAGAACATTTTGCAACACACACACACACACACACACTTCATGAAAGCAAATGAATGGCTATGGTTTGAAAAGATAGAGAAGACAAGGTCACCCACGAGCACAGCTTTTAAGACTCATGAAGGCAAGACTGCACAAAGCTGTGTCTTTCTAAGCTGTACCCTGGATAGTCCGCTGACTGTACAAGCATTACGTGTGTGAAAGCTACCATCTACCACATTGTACATTTCGTACGTTGCAGCATGGATGGCCAGGACAACAACTTTTAAGCACAAAGTTTCCGGCCTTGAATGCACCCAGTCACTGTCAGGTCTGTGTAATATTGATTCTGTCTTCACAACAAGGAATGTAAGAATAGGGTATGAAAGGACTGACCACCCCCCCTATGGTCCCAGCACTAAAGGCCTGCTGGAGGAAAACCTTGGAGGTTTATCCAAATATCACAATGACAATAACAAAGACGGACTCTAAAACACAGAATACAATACAGAACGTTACTGAGCCCTTTATCAATCATAATGCTTATATTTCTACGTTTCTAAACTGATAATGTAGCGTTGTTAACCCTCTTGTGGTCTTCCCGTAGGCCATGAACCTGTTGTCCTTCTGGGTCAAAATTGAAAAAGAACTTTTTTTGGTGCTTTTTCGGTGCTTTTGACTCTTTTAAAAAAAGGTTTTTGTGATGTTTTTTCCAACGCATTTTTAAAATTCATGGTCAATGAACCTAATTTAAATTACTTTATACCTTAATTATATTTCTCTCTTTGCTTGGTTTGTTGGGGTTTTTATTTAATGTTGGTTACTTTTTTGTCATTTAATTCTGTATACAGATATTGTATTTATTTTATTTCTTTATTTCTTTTCATTTGTCATGAAAGGTTTTAATATTGTCTGATTAAATGTTGTTTTGGACCCCAGGAAGACTAGCTGGTCGTCCAGGCGTCAGCTATTATAAATACAAATGGAAGTAATCGTTCATTTTACCTGCGAGGAATGTTGTAATGGCTTCCATACAACGTACATCCATGCATCCATGTTATTTTTGGGCAATTTGGTTGAAAGAAACACATATTTCTGATATAAAAAAAACTTTGAAAATGGGTCAAATTTGACCCGAGGACAACACACGGGTTAATAACGTTATGTTGACAGAACAGAAAAGGCGAAACTCAATCGCAAGGGCGCAGTTCAGCACTATTCATCCGAGTGAATAGTTCATCTTGTTCATAGTCAAAGAAGATGAACATTTGAGGGAATTTTGCATTTAACGTTGCCAGACGAAGGTGAAGTCAATACGGAGACTAATGTTAGCCGAGTGGAGCAGCCACTCCTAGCAGCTAAGAACAAGCTCAAACACTTTATTTGAAGGGGTGTGCAAAAGACTGACACGACACAGTCATTATTATCACATGACACCGGTCATGAACATGGAGGAGTCATTTTGACTGTGTGCGTGCTGTGCCCGAGCTAGGAGCATTTTACTAATGCTCTGTTAAAATAACAATGAAATGCTGCGTTATTGACTTTAGACCAGGTTTTTGTTGGTCAATGGTGCGATCACTTCCCGCTGCCTCAAGATAGCAATACTCCCAGAATGCACCTGAACACACCTCCCTGTAAGACCAGCACGCCCATGGGCCACAGATGGGCGCAGCTGTATTTGCTGTTTAAACGACATGGCTGCTGGACGGTCTTAAAATAGCAAAGACACTAGCGTCGGGCTTTGCGCCGCGCTGGGCGCTAGATAGGGCCTTTAGTGTCATTCGGTAAATTATGACACATTTAATGCAAAGTTGGCATTGTCCGAGATGTCATTGTCATGACAACTTGACATTAAGCAAGATAACATAACATCATAAATATGTCATGACAGTTATCAAACTTTCATAAACTATTTAGCTTTATGTCAACATTACATCAAACGGTCATTAAGAGGTTGGTTTTTACATCGGCTGTCATGAGAGCATTAGAATTGTGTCATGAATATTTTTCCTTAACCTCTAGTAAAGTGAAACAATTTGGACCTGTCATGAAGTTTGATATCCTTATCAAATGCATATGTGACGGTTGACTTCAAATAAAGCACATGTGTCAAACTCAAGGCCCGCGTCCAAATCCGGCCCGTTGCAGATTTCCAGTGTGGCCCTTAGTGAAAATGAGTTTGACACCCCTGATATAAAGGGTTACCGAACGAGCGGACCACTGAAGATACAGACAAAAACATCGGAGACTGTAACCTTCCTCAAATTCATTCATGAAACAAATGACATATTTCCATAAAATTTTCCACATTTTTTGTTTGTTTGGGGTTTGATTTTTTTTTGTAATTACGTCATCTTGTTGCAGTGGCACACGACTGAAGAATGAGCGCCACTGACAGTTTATCTCGATGCACCCAACTCCTCATATTTGAATAACAGTGGTGGATTCCCATGCACGTTCATTTGCATTTTCTCTTGCCGATTTTCTGAAAATTTGGTTCACATTTGCACTACATTGGGATGAAAACCATGGAGACCATTTGGCTTAATGGCTAGTCGTGTTTTTATAGTGCTATTTAGTGGAGTAAAGACACGTGAATGAGCACACAGAGCCCTGGAGTAAAAGCCTGAATCTTGTACCCCATTTTCTAATTGAGAAATGTTTTGAATGGAGAATTGATTCTGAGTAGATTCTTTTTTTTCATTTTGCCATTACAACAATAGATTTATGGTTTCATGGGAGCCAGTGTGTCCCAACTAGGCCTGTACAAAATTTTTTTTTTTTTAATCATCATCATGATATCAACTGGTGCAATAAACACATCACGAAAGGCACTCAGAGATTTTTTGTTAGTTGGAAGAAAGTGTCAGTAAAAAAACTGGACTTTGAAATGCAACTGTCGTTCTTTTTTAGTGTTGCCTTTTATATTTAATTAAATGTTCAATTTGTTCATTTAAATTGTTATGAATCAAACAAACAATTTGTAGTAACAAAATACTGAAAGCAGCAGAAATGCTGAACTGAGTTCCCTTTCATATCCGTTTATTTATGGCAAATGAAACCTAGCCTAAGTTGTGGCAGGTCACGGAGTCGAGCTCGGGTATTATCTCAGCTCATAGCTGACAGGTCCTCAGCCGGCACACCAGCTGATGGCTCAGCCGATTCCCTCTTTTGATTGGATTTCCAAATAGCGCGCTCTATTTAAACTGCTTTTCCCAGCATACCTTGCTGCATCTCTGCTAGCACTTGCAACCCACCTCCACCCCAGCACCTCCTTTTAGTTTATCTGTGTTTCTTGCCCCCAACGGCTCCTTCCAGGCAGCACTGGTTATGGTTAGGGTTAGGGTTAGGTGCCTTGAAGTCAACGGTCGCAGTGCTGCCTTGAAGGAGCCTTTGGGGGCAAAAAACACCATCGAGCCTTCTTTTAATTGATTTTGTCTGACTTAATCGATGTCGTGTCTCTGTCATTGATGCTGCTCTGTTCTGTACCCTATGGGGAGCCTGCACTGCTGCCCACACTTCCACGTATGCACGTGGAAGTGCGGGGAGGCCGCAGAACAGAGCCATTCTGCCAAATACAAATTGCAGATGAATGAATCTATTTTGACAAAGTGTCCTGACTGAAGTCATATTGTTATCGCAATATTTAACAACGGCCTTATGAGGAACTGTTAGACGTTAAATTACGTACTTTGGGAGTCCATCCTCCCAAATGCATAAAAACAAATGCATTCTGATAATGTATTCAGGTTACTCTGCAGAGTAAACGCGGGGTCTTTTGTTTGAATAAAGATCTTAGTTATAGCACCATCTCGGTCTCCTTGAAAAACCCCTTGATCAGTATAATCGGCAACTATAAAAATCCACAACATTATCAAATGGTGCAGCCCTTGTCCCAACCCCACTCTTCTCAAGGCTGGAACCTGTTAGCTTTGATGACTGACCTGGCTTGCAGGGAATTGGTTGCAGCGGCAGGGCCATCTGGGGGTCAGAGGTGACGGAGAGGGACTGAGTGTTGTGGTGGAAAGCCGGGATCATCACGTAGGGCATGTTCACCTGCTGGGACAAGGCAGGACAAATACTCCTTACATAAAGGTTCTTGCCTCATTTGTCTCAAACACAGATTTCTGATCTGCAATGAGAACTTCCAGGGTGCGATTTGTCGGGGGGGATGCGTAGGATTTCCCCCTTTCTGGTCTACATGTCCCTGCCTCTGCTGAATTATTTTTATCCCTGGTAAGAACTAAATGTATCCCCCCTCAAAGTAACCAATGCTACTTCACCAATAGACCATATATTATATACCTAAAATAGAAGTATTTCAAACGCAGTAAAGCGCTGTAACGTTTATCAGTCTATAGAGCCATAGAACGATAAAATCTGAGCACCAGTTGGTGGTTGTATTTAGCCGCTACAGAGCTCCAGGACGCCGGCTACCAGCGGCAGTTGTTTAGCCGCCAACAGGTGACTGTGAGCCGGTTACAGGCACCGCCAGATGACGGTGCTTTCAGGGGCCGTGGCAGTGGAGTTTAGCCAGAAAAAGTTAGCATCACGCGGCAATGACAGTTAAGTTTAGGCACCAAAACAAATAGTTAAGTTTAGGAAAAAGATCATGGTTTGGATTTAAACACTCCCGAGGAACGAAGGAGCGTTTCCTTGGTGAAGGTATTTTGTTTTCACAGCGAAGTGAACTCTCCGGTGTTTTATGTTGACACCACGTTGTGCTATTTTTGGCATGGCTGGCCGAGTGGCTCTATATCCATGGTAAAGGAAGGGGGATTTCATTCTTGCATGCTTTGTTTTATTGTGCATGATCAAAAAACATGCCCCCCCCCCCCCCACCTTTTTACAAATCACACCCTGAGAACTTGTCATTTGTAATTATGATCCCATGCTAGTGCTGCTGGCTGTGGTGTAGGTCCTGAGGGGAGCTGACCTGGATCTGCTGCTGAAGCAGGTTGATCTTGTGCTGCTGCTGGATCAGCTGCTGCTGCTGCTTGGCGATCTGAGACACAAGACATGATGTTCATTCTCACACACATCACGGACTGCATACAGACACAAGTGCACAATGCAATTACATGAAGAGACGTCCGTTACATGTGCAACATCTGTTATTTATTCACTGCTGCTACTTATGTTCACACTGTATTTATTCATGTTCACACTGGACTAGAATAGCATTTGTACAATCCACTGTTTTAGCAACATCATCTTTTCATCCCAATCTTACTTTTGAACTTAATTAGGGCCCGAGCGCCGACAGCGGCGAAGGCCCTATTGAAACTGAAGGAATTATTATTTATTTTTTCCCGTCAAATGAATTGGCTTTTTGAGGGGCTTAACATATTCAAAAATGTTGAGCCATTTTGTGCGTTTCGCCATCAAAACAGGAAGTGGGTGTAACTCGAGTGTACGTTGTCCAACTGGCTCAAAACTTTTCAGGATTTATAAGAGTCCAACCCTGAGGACAAATAAAGGCCGATATTTACTTAAAGTCACAGCGCCCCCTGGTGGCAACAGGAAGTAGGCCTAAAAGTCAAGATGCTATACTTTAACGAACTCCTCCTAGAGATTTCATCCGATGGACTTCAAACTTGGTCTGTACCATCCCAACACCTTAACTTAACCTTAACCTTAACTTGGGCGTGGTGTGGCGGCCATTTTGAGTGTTTAGCGATGTAGTGTAGTGTACGTTGTCGTATCTGCCCGAAATTTTTCACGATTGACAAGGGTCCAGGCCTGAGGACACCTACAGGCCAAAATTGACATTTGGTCATAGCGCCCCCCCCGCTGGCAACAGGAAATGCGCCTTATATGACAAACATCATCCGATTTACATGAAACTTTAATGTGTGGTCTACATGTGATACTGAACTCAGCAGAGAGTTCCTTTTTAATTGGTTATGGTTTGACCCGCCCCCTATGCTTTAGCCACGCCCCTTTTCACAGCTAATGAACAGTATGACGTAGAGTCTTGTGTGAGGTATCGTTGAACTCGGCGGGGAGTTCCCTTTTCATTGTTGACGATTTGCGGTGTCTGAGTGCCGCGCAAATGCACGGTCGCAAGGAGCGGCGTCCGCCGGTAACCCCGACGCGCGCAGAGGCGCGAGGGCCCGTCCATCGCTGCTCGCAGCTTTAATCTCTCTTTACTTCTACTTAACTTTTTTATTTCTTCCACTGTAGCTATATTGCTTTATACATGTATTAACTATCTCTTTTCCTACTCTTATTTCTACCTTGAACCTGACTGTGAGCAACTGCAGCTGAACAATTTCCCTGAGGGGATCAATAAAGTATTCAGATTCTGATACTTAATATACTTAACATAAATTCTACAAATTAATAAATACCACATTGATAGAGAAATAACAATTGAAATATACTGAGAAATGCCTGCATGCATTACTACTACACTACTACACATTGTATATTGAGATGATATGTATTACAGATTACTGAGACACCTTAGTAGAAGAATATTTCAAAACAGAGAACTGGTTAAGCTGAAAAACATGAATAACAATAAAATCACACATCTTTTTGTGAAATTCACAGTTAAATTGGCCTACAACACGATGACTCTGTGCGGCTGTCTCGTCGTGTGTTAAAAAATGAAATCTCAAACAAAAATCGCTTATCATTTCGTCTCTCTAATTTGCCTAGTCCTCATGCATCTTCATATACAAAACACAAACATTAATGTACAGAAGGGGCTTTAAGTTCCTGATTTAGTTCCTGGGTCCGTCTGGTCAGAAAGGCTCATTCTAGTTTTCATCAAGATAATAGACAGAAAGCAGTTTGAAGTTCCGTCCTGTTTGTATGTTTTGATGAGAACGATGGTAGACACATTAAGAAATGAATCATCGCATCGATGCATCGCGATACGGACCTAGACCTTTCTGCATCGATGCAGTGACAGACCATAATCGATTATTGCCTAATGATCTTGTTTTTGCCTTTTGTCTGTTGTCTGCTGTGTTTAGGCTCCGCTACATTCAGGAAGTGTGTTTTATAAGAGCAGATACAATAAAAAGGGGAGATCATATTTTTAGGAGGTCACCCATCGTGATATTGAATTGATTTGAATCGTTGACAGAATAGTCGTTATCAAATTGAATCGTGAGACCAGTGAAGGTTCACACCCCTAAGACACGACATGTGACTGAACTCTTTGAGTCTTTATCTTTTCATTTGTGCATATACAATAAAAATTTGGGAAAAAATGAAATATATAATAACATAAAAAATGCACAGCTGGGATAAAAAAACAAAACAACAATGCTGAGGGCTTGTAAAAGGAACCCACCTAACATTCAACTTAAAGACAGCTGTACATGCTTGCCACCAATTTACCAAAGCTCCTCTGAGTGGTACCTGTTCCTGCTGTTGTCGAGCCAGCTCCATCTGCTGCTGCTGTTTCTCCAGCAGCAGGGCGGCCATGTTCCTTTGCTCAGAGTGGGCTCCTAGTAGCTGCTCCCGCAGACCGCTCAGCTGGTTGATCATCATCAACAACTGGAGCTCCTTCTCCGCCAGAGCCTCTGGGGTACCTGCGGAGGGTCACAGGGTCAGGTTTCTAGAAAAAACGCCTGAGCACTTATGTAGGTAAAGGGACTTTATATATATATTTATTTATTTATTTTTTATGTGTAAGAAGTGTAACAAATCACAATTTTAAGGCAGTAGTAGTCCGTATTTTCACAATATGAAGGTATCAAATCAGTGCTGAATTTACAGCTCTTCTCGGCTGTACTGAGCTTTATAGGGAGTTTCAGCTTGTTGTTTAGCTGTCCGACCCACAACTTTAATGTTCTGGCCACAGCAGGCAGCTGTTTACAGTCAAAGAGCTAAGAAAACCTCTGTACACTACCTGCTCAGTGTCAAACAGCAGACAGACATAGTTAGCTACTAGCTGGTGAAGATAGCATTAAGCAGCTAATGAGACAGATATTCCCCACAGTTTTTTCTCTTTTTTCGACCTCTACATAGTCTCGCTTAGCCAGACCCTCCTCCACAGCTCTGCGGAGGAGGGTCTGGCTAGTCCACACAGCATTCCTGGATGGGAGAAAAATGTGCTTTGGTTTATTGGCATTTCTTTAAACTAATCACAATCGTCTTGAGCGCCGCTGCTATCAGGAAGGAACTTGTTTTGGTGGAACATGTGGACGTTCAAAAGTAGTTTTAGTCGTGCGAGAGAAAACTCAGATTGGACAGATAGTCTAGCTAGCTGTCTGGATTTACCCTGCAGAGATCTGAGGAGCAGTTAACCATAGTCCTCAGAAACCCACCGGAGGTTAGAATCCCAACACAGAGACAGAGGAAGGGGACGGACATCCGGCATAAAAAGACGGACATCCGGCGGAATTTCCGGCGGCACCTGAACAATCCGTCGTCGATATAGACTAACCTCTACTTAATGTACTATATACTGGTTACATTTTCAAAAAATTACATACTTTTTTGTATTTATTGTACTTGTTATATACATAGTACATTTTTTGTACATTTTTTCTGAGTTGAAACACTCCTTGATTTCATTCACTAAAACAACAAACAGGGCTATGTGGTTCTAACAAGAGGAACCTATATTTATGTATTTTTCATCACTTGCCAAAACTTCAAGCAAGGGCAACAACTAAACAGAGTGAAATATTAGAGATGAATAAACACGGAGATAATCTGATAACAAAGCAAACCACAGATTAGACCTAAGTGTAGTTAGGACAGGGACGATGGCATGATCGGGGCTGGCTGGGTCCCTCTGAACCTCGGCCGCCTGCTGATACGAGATATAGATATAGATATATATATTAGGGGTGGTACGGTTCATGAAAAAACACCCAAACCGCTCGGTTCGCTAGTCTCGGTTCGGAGCGTGTGTGTACCGCACGGTTCGTCAGTACACTGTTAATGGTCACTAACCTCTTACTGCCGTAGTGCCCACTTTATACACCTATGTTAAAACACTTACTGGAAATGACGAGCGGGATGGGCGTGACAAACGCAACCCATGGCAGCTGATTGGACGATTGCGTCACATGGGTCTGGCTGGTCCCAAATTTCAAAACAGACTGTCATGGCGGCTCGTTCAGAATACGATCTCATATTGTACTAAAATAGTTCACTGAAACGTGTTTCTGAAAACATTTTAAGCGAGAAATAGGCCATGCAGTTGCTGAATCTGTCTTCATTTCAGATCGACAAAGGTCAGTTTAAAAGATTTTCGTCAGATTTTGAGAGCCACCGGCCACCGGCCTCAAGGTAGTGGCGCCGCTGCAGGTCACGTCACGTCACCTGCAGAGATGTCAGGTGGGAGAGAGGCTGCCCGGAGCTGGAGGATGCGCCAGCGTCGTTTATAGTCTGGTGTGTGGGAACATTTTGGATTTCACGTTACCTATATGGAAATTAAACAATATAGAACTGCCACTGTGTGCACGTTTTGTGCAACATGCATTCAATATGCTAATTTTAGCTATATGCTGAAGTATATTGTGGAGTGTTAAAGAAAAAATAAGAAACCGTACTGAACCGAAAACCGTGACCCTAAAACCGTGATACGAACCGAACCGTGGGTTTTGTGAACCGTACCACCCCTATATATATATATATAGAAGTTGGCAAGTTAAGTCCTCCTGCTTCTCTCTCTAAAGATGTGTCTTTTTGTTTGTCTGTATGTTTTTGTCCCAACTTATAGAAACAATACCAGATGAAACCAACAATTTTGACAGCTAAATTATCCAAGCAGTAGTGTACCAATTTACTGCACACAGCCTGATATCTTTTGAAATGTGTAACAGGTGTTATACAACATTTTTTTTCAGTTAACAAAGCAGATAAAGATGATGCAAAGTAAATAAAAAAAATAGATATGTGCACAATCGATTAGTAATGTGTTGGAAATAATGGTATGTAAGTGGTATAGAAATGGTTTAAGGGTGTTGGTAGCGTTTGAAAGCTGACCTTTCAGTTGTCCTGCCCCCACTGTGCTTTTATCCAGAAGTTTCTCCTTCCAGTCAGCATTCAGCAGCTTCTCAATGGTAGGCATTACTGTTAACAGGACACAACAACAGGTACTCAGCAGAGCCGCACAGGGCTGCACCAGATGGTGTGAAAATATATTCTGTCAAATAAAATCTATCTGACACCAAACTACTTTCTCAGCCTCTTCTCTGCCTTCCTAATGGCATTGATTGAAGAAGACTTTTGAGGTACCGAAGGGCAGAGGTTGTTTGTGCCTCTGGGAGAAGTTTTTGAGTGTTTGAGTGAATCGATATTTGGACAGAGAACAATCCAAGGTCAGCTAGTGGAGAAAATTTGAGAAAAAAAACAAAGAAAGGCGAGGAGTGCAGCCTGGTGAAAGACTTGAGGGCAAGGGGAGTCTCGGGAGCAGCTCGGAGAGCAGCTTTTACTCGACATGTGATAGACAACAACATCCTCGCTGCGCTAGACAAACTGTCACATCTACCCATCGATTTTCAGCAGACTGCATTGTTTAATGCTGAATAGCAGCAGAATGTAGTGCACTTAAAGACATAAGATATGGAGTCGTCAAAGTCTGTTTGGTGAGACAATTGTATAGATGTTTGTATAAGCGAGTAAGAAAGGACATACAACTGAGATGCAGAACGGAGAAAGGTTGTGCAGGTGCAGTACCAATGTTTCAAATCCAATACTGAGGTGAGTGGTGAGTACTTGAGGTGAATGAAGTACAGCTCCAAATACAAGTCAGTTTACAGTCGCTCATGTTACTGAGTGCGGTAGAAACAGAAACATATACTGCACCAAATTTCACAGAGATTTTCACAAAACATGTATGCCCTCAAAATAATGTCTATGCAGTAGTTAAAAACTGCAGGTTTAAATATGAAAACACAATTATGTGTTATTTTGAACCTGGATCTCATGTTTCTATTGGTTACAGAATGACGTTCACAACTGATTGTCTGACGGCTTGTGTCATGTGTTGCAGTGTTGTCAGATCACAGCAATCACTGTGATGTGTATAATGTTGCCATATTCCAAAAACTCAGAAATAGAAAGTTGTTTTTTTTAAACTTATCAAACGTCACGTTCTGCATCACATGCGTAACGTTCAGGAAGCGAAGTATCGTCTGATTTTAACCCAAACCACAATCTTTTTCTAAAGTTAACTAAGTAGTTTTGTGGCCTAAACATAACCAAACTGCAACCATTTTACAACGTTAAAGACGTGTTTAAAATCACGACCTTTATGTTCAAAACCACGACCGACGTTCTCTGGTTTAGATAAAAGGTTGTACTTTGTATTTCCACCACTCCTAGGGGCGCGGTTTTCTAAAATGCTGTAAGTATAAGAGGGTAGGGAACAAACCACCCGTACTGTACAGGAAACGTCGGGGGATCATCAAAGTCATGTAGCCCATTACATAGCAATTCATTCAATAGTTGTCAAGCTATTTGAGCCTGGCCATCGGTAGAGCCTAAAAACAAGACCCAAGTTGTGGTAAACTATAATTACACTTTAGTATTGACATTTTGTTTTTTTTATTGTAATAATGAATCATAAATTATTAGGCTAGACAAAATTTTTTTTCACTCTGACTTAGATTACTGATGGATGCTTAAAAACAGCATATTAAAAACAGCTGTGTAAAAAGCTAGTAAGACCCCTTGGGTTCAAATTATTTTGACAGGTTAACAGATAAAAACAGTGTACAGAATGAACACTCAGTCCACACACCCATGGTTCTAAATAACATGAGTTATGCCTTCAACATAACAAACAGGAGATATTTTATTAGAGATGCACCGATAGAGCGGCCGGTGACCGGAATCGGCCAGTTTTCCCGTGCTCGGCCATGACCGGCGAGCGGCAGGTCAGTCTGACATATGGCAATTTCATGCCGGTCAACGCTACGATTAACTGACAACAGAAGTTATACGAGTTACAGTTCTCAAGGACGCACGCGCACACGGACGCCACAGCACGCTCTCTTTATCCTTTCTCTCAACTTTTACGCCGGGTGTCGCACATGAAGGGAACCTCGTGAATGAACCTGCAACATGTCAGCTGTTTGGACATTCTTCAGCGTGTGGTCAGAAGATAACACGTTTGCAATATGCAACACCTGTAAGGAAAAAGTAGGGCGTGGAGGGACCACACCAAGAACCAGAATCACATTTCTTTAGTGTGATATTAGATGTGAAAAGAAGGAAATGGTTCTAACGTTGGTCTTTAGATGTGTGTGAATGTCCCACACCAGGAGTCATTTATATAGTTCTATTTTATAGTGATCCATTATCTGTTGTCTATTAAAGAAAAGATAGAAAATAAATATTTGCATGTGCTGTAAATTGGTTAGAAAAAATAAAATCAGAATCGGCTAAAATCGGTATCGGCCTAGAAAGTTGTAATCGGTGCATCTCTAATATATATTGCGCCAAAGTGCAAGTCATTAAATGGCCAATACGAGGATAGCTTCTTTTGCCAATCGTTTGATTCCTTGACCGCTCTATGAACACTAGTCCTGACAGCCATTTAACAGAAGACTGGTTGGAGTTTAGACAGACCTTCCTTGAAGTTGGATTGTCCTTCTGGTCTTTCATGTGTCCTGGCCTCCTTCAGTCCCAAGGGGCTTCGTCTGTGAGGCAGCTCCTTACCTGGAGAGCCCTCCTGTCAGGGTACACAAAGAGACCGTCAACTGACAAAGCATCAGAGCAGGGCTGGGCATTATATCAATATTATATTGATATCGATATACGAGGCTAGATATCATCTTCAATTTTAGATATCGTGATATGACATAAGTGTCTTTTCCTGGTTTTAAAGGCTACATTACAGTCAAGTGATGTCATTTTCTGAACTTACCAGACTGTTCTAGCTGTTCTGTTATTTACCTTACCCACTTAGTCATTATATCCACATTACTGATGATTATTCATCAAACATCTCATTGTGTAAATATGTTGTGAAAGCAAATAGTCAACCCCACAATATCGTTACAAGATCCGACACCGTACCTCGGTCAAAAATACCGTGATTTTATTTTCTCCATATCGCCCAGCTCTACACTACACTACCCACTACAATCAAAGATATACATACATTTTCCACTTTTACAACCCACCTTAAAACATGGCAGTCCGATAAATATCATTGCACACATTAATCTGTCAGATGTGATGTGTGTTTGATGTGACGTAGTCATTGTTGCTGTGGCTCCATCTCTGCTGCCTGCCTCCATGTTATGTCTTGTATGTGCTTTCAACTTGAGACTCTTCTCCTTTCTCCTCTCTCCTTCGTATTGTATTAACTGCATGGACTGATTTAATGCCATGGCCATTATCTGTTTGTGGGCCACTTCTTTGTATGTTTTAACCCTTTTTTTATTAGGCCTGCTGTTATTATAGATGTAATGTAACTCATTTTAATATGTTAACCATTGTATTTTAGGATGCCTATTGTCAGCTGGCCGGGGACTACAGCTGGAAACTAGCCGTTGAGGCTAAAGCTGCTCCTTCTGCTGTACAGTTCATTAAAGGGGACTGGCCACCACATTAGAAACTCATAAACTAAACTACATCAGAGCAGGATAAGGAAAAGTACAGTAACCCATTTTAATAACCATAACTGGCAAATGGTAAATTGAAAGTTAATTCAACTTTGTTTAATAGTTAATTTACTGTTAACAAACAATGAAATGATGATTTATAATGTTTAGGTATTATTAGTAATGCTATAATTGATGTTATCATGAGTTTATGAATGTAGATGATAGTTCACACTCTGTCAATGCGTAATACTTTTTTTGGGTTATAAAGCTGAAACTAATGCTTATAAGAATTAATTCATGATTAATAAGTGGTTTATTAAGCATCAATATTAATGTGGCCCCATTAAATGTTTTGCTGATCTATAACAGACATGATTATTGAATATTTGTTAATTGATATCTAAATAAGGTTTATAAATGCTTTACAAATTATGCATGAATCATTAACAAGGTATAATAATAATAATAATAATAATAATAACTTTATTCAGGACACAAATAGAAGGTCCATAGTACAGTAGTATTATAATCACAAGTTGCAACTTTATAATAACCATCCAAATAATGTTTACTGACGGTTTACAAACAATTTCTTAAATCAATCATACGGTAATCATTAACAAATACTTAATAAAATATATATGTCAAGATGTGTGCAAGAGTGATTTGTTAAAATAACATAAATTAAAGCATTACTAATAGTTAACGTTATTAATGATCATGTCATTGTTTGTTAACAGAAAAATAACTATTCATTTGAGGTGAATTAACTATCAATTTACCATTTGTTAGTGCTAGTGTTACCAAAAGTACATGTTTTAGTTTGACATATCAATCGGTGACACTTCATTTCCTAAAATGCGGGTCGATAAGCTGTCTCTGTCGCGCCTTTCATAATATCCTTACCGAAGGGGATCGGGAGAGCGGTGGGGTCAATTGGCGGGCCTCCAGTGGATGATTTCCTGACCAACCATGTGACGGAGACCTCTTAGGAGGTTCAGGATTGCTAATGACTCCACCCCCTCTGCAGGACTCCTCCTGTTCTACTTTGACACCGACGCTCGCCATGCTGACATCCCCGCCAGAGAGGAGGTGCAGTGCTGGAGGGCTGGGCTCAACCATTCTGTTGAAAGACAAACACAAGGCACAGAACTCTCATTTGGGTGTGGTGAGGTTTGGGCACTTGCCATGCCAATTTTGGTTGGTTGGTTGATATAATTACAGCAGAAAGCAGAGATCAATATAACAAACAGGAACACTCTAGGAATCCACAAATACTTAACATTTCACACCAGGTAATCTGTGCAGCACTTCTAATCTAATCCTGTATCACATTGAGACAATGATAATGCAGGATTATTCCTGCATGTGTACGTCTCTGTATCTGTCCGTTTCACCTCTACCTATGTGTGTGAAATGAGGAACTCTACAAGATGAACAAGTTAAAACAGCTATTTGAAAAAGCGGGTTGACTCCGTGGACAAGACTGAGTGCGTACAGTTATGCCAGCGACTCTGCAAGGCTGTACTTAGGCTCAGTGATGCTTTGCGGTAACTTCTAACGTTAGCATGATAACATGCTTACAATGAGAATGTTAAGATGCTGAGGTTTAGCAGGTAAAATGTGTACCATGTTCACCATCTTAGTTCATAATTTTAGCATGCTAACATTTACTGATTAGCACTAAACAGTAAGAACAGCAGAGGCTGATGGGAATGCCATTTTGCAGGTATGTGGTCATTAACCAAAGTATTGGACAAATGTTTGCCCTGATTATGGCGCCAAATGAAAGCTCAGAGGATTAAAGTTATTACAATTCATGGGGACAATGAATGTCTACAAAAGTTCAGCAGTAAATTGAGATATTTCACAGTGAAAATGTTGACCTGCTGGTGGTGCTAGAGGAAAATTCAGAGGATCACCAAAATCGTTAGAATGTATTCTCTAGGGACCTCAAATATCTGTGGTAAATTTCATGGCGATCCATCCAATAGCTTTCATGATATTTCCCTATGAACCACAAATGTCAAAGTTCATGGTAACGCTAGAGGAAAGGTCAGAGTACAACCGAAGACAGTAGGCCTCATCCTCCAGGGACCATGAATATATGGAGAAAATGACATTGCAACCGATTAAATAGTTGTTGAGATATTTCAGTCCAGACCAATGGTGCAAGTGTGGTTAAAAACTGCACTGAACAATTCTGTACGCCATGTATGCCATCAACTGGCCCTTGTAAACTCTCAAATAATGGCATTGAAATACTACCCCTGGGACATGGTCAACACAAACAGATAAAGGCTGGCCTCTATTTACTAGATGGGTGGAATAACCTGCACTATTATGGCTCACATGCTAAATCAGCTGCTCTTTTCAACACTCAAGTCTCTTTTTTCTCAGCAATTAATTCCAATCGGTACAACTTTTCAGTTTTTTTCGACCTATGTTAAGCTACAACCCAAATTAAAAGTCCACCTGGACAAAGGAATTATGTCCTTTGAGCCAAATCTTGAAACATCTGTGCAGAAAATGTTGACTTTCACTGACGGTAGTTTGACAGGGATCAAAATTACAAGATTCGAATTCATCAATGAGTAAGAACAGAGTTTCTGTTAAAAAAGAAAAACTGAGAGCAAAGTGGTGAGTATTACTTGACTCATTTATTTTTTGTAGTGATGGCTTTAGTACAGATGGATTTAGGACAGTATAGAAATAAACATTGTGCTACATTTTTTAAAACAACAAGGATACAAGAGGGGATCTTGAGATAACAAGGATGTTTTCTTACTTAACTATGAATATGTATAAAATAGTAGAAATGAAAAATAAAGACATCACTGTAATATAAACTTGCTTAAATAAACACCTGGTTCTCAGCACCGTTACATATTTGACCACTATTTAAGAATTGACTGTTAAATTAGTTAAATTCCACTTTTCTGTAATTGAGTGCGGCAAATTATCCCAATTATACAATGTATAATACTGACATTTTCAATGACGGATATGATTGTCCAACCCGTTCTCAGTCCCAATAAGCTCGGTCAGTGGCTCTCAGCGTCAGATAGCGCAGCCTGTAGCGTCTGTATGGGACGCAGTGGGCAGAGCAGCAGATCATCAGCGCTGTAACATGACGTAGTATGAAGAGCAACAACGGTAGCGAGTAGTATGAAAGAGCAATATGATTCGGTTTCATCATAACCAAGAACCGTTGTCTTACGTCACTGCTGAAGTCAAGGTCAAGGGTTAGGTGGTGGTTGTGTCACCTACAGTCATAGTCAGGCTTATTGTCTATGTGTGTGTGTGTGTGTGTGTGTGTATATATGTGTGTAACAGTGAGTAATAGAAGGCTTTAGGGGAGGGAGACAGACAACGCCTCAGTAAGGAAAAAAGGGAGAGAAAGAAAGAGAAGACAGGTTGAGTGAGAGAGGCTTGAACCACAGTGAACTTGAGCGAATCAACTCAGGCTTGTGTGTGTGTGTGTGTGTGTGTGTGTGTGTGTGTGTGTGTGTGTGTGTGTGTGTGTGTGTGTGTGTGTGTGTGTGTGTGTGTGTTTCCCAGCTCTGCAGCAGCAGGAAAGAAAAACACAGCAGACAGCAGAACAAAACAAACAGAACACACAAGGGCAAAAAGTGCACATATATATTAAGAGGCAGAAAAAAAGCCATTGTTGGAGCCGGGGAACAAAGGAAGCCGGGACAATGGGGGAGAGGCTGACAAAAGCCGCCGGCCGCAGGAAACAGGCCGGATAACAATGCCAGCGGAATGTGCCGACCAACTCGGGAACACGGCAAAAAAATGCGGAGCGCCACCGTTCTGCGGAAAGCATAATAATGATTAGAGCCCCCCTCTACTTCACCCAGCTCTCCCAGCCTGCATACTGTGTTTCGGAACAAAGGCACCTGTCTGCCAGGGTCCAAGGCTCCAAACCTCAGTGATGTATATGCAAGGGTGTGTGTGTGTGTGTGTGTGTGTGTGTGTGTGTGTGTGTGTGTGTGTGTGTGTGTGTGTGTGTGTGTTGAAGCTACATCAATAAAATACAGTTATGAGCCTCAATCCCAAAGTGAGGCTAAAACAGTAAAGTCCACCTCATCTTCTATCAACTGACATGCAATGAATTCTTTCTCTTTGTGGGAATGCTTGCCAGGAATCATATTCATATCTTCAAACAAGGAGGGATGAATCAATGACTCAAGTAGTGCAACACAAGAGTGGCAAGAGCTCTGGCAGGACACACAAGTGAATGCAGTCTAACAGACTGTATTTGTGGGTGACAGATCGACCTATTGTTCTTCTGCAATGAAAACATTCTTAGAATTAAAAGGTGCAGAGTTTTCTTAGAAAACTTCTACTTTAGTTTACATTCTTTGTTTCTCACCAAACCACATAGTGTGTGTCCTTGAGGCCTAACAAACATGATCAGTGCTTTTCCTTTCTCAAATGTACAGCTGTTTGTTCACTCTTACTGAAACCTGCATTGTTTAAATCCAGGTTTAATGGCTAGCACTATTCTTCTAGCCTTTTCCTGGCGCACCGCTACATCTCAATGCAAATTACCGCCACCAACCGTGCATGAAACTGAATTACAACTCCTGCATGATCATGAATGTACATATACAAAGAAAACATGGACCCACTAATCAAAACTAGGGGTCAAAAACTCCACAAAATACCTTTAACTTCTACTGAAAAGTTACCCCCTTACCTTACCTCCATCAACTGCTACTGCAACTACATCAGACACTTCAAGTGGTTTTTCAAATATTAGTACTTGTGGGAGCCCTAGCATTTGAGTTTATATTATCTTAATTTTTAGATTTTTACCTCTGGAG